>NC_061489.1:25585827-25658327 GCF_022539355.2 Hippoglossus stenolepis | reverse complement strand
CCAGTTTAACGTCTGAGCAAGTTGATTTTTATTCTGGGATGAAATGAATAGAAAAGAAAATCCCATTCATCAATCGTAAAAAAACTACAGGCTGCTACAAGAAGTGGTCACCATGAGTTGACATTAAAGTTTTCACATGTGTTTTTGCCTTATTTAGTCAGTTTTGGTAAGAGGATTAGACGGAGATCAACTTTTAGCTCCAACAATAAGTCACACAGAGAATGAAAAGTTGCTTTAAGATGCAGATGACAGTTTACAGATGTGTCTGGACTTCACAGCTTCACGCTGTCGTTTGGTTTGAGGTCACGGCCGAAGGTGTTTTGTTTTCCAGGAAGTCGTGTTTCGTGAGGGATCGTGACCTAAGGTTGAAAGGTCGGCGTGCAGCTAATGAGAGAGGGAGGCTAGAGGAGACGGAGAGGAGGTGAGCGAGAGAGAGAGAGAGAGAGTGTGTGTCTCTGTTCTAAATTTAGAGTCCAGCTATCTAACAAGTATTCATTTCAAAACATCAATACCAGCAAGGAAGGAGAGAGAGAGAGAGAGAGAGAGAGGAGAGAGAGAGAGAGAGAGAGAGAGGAAAGGTAGAGAAGCTTTTTGCTTATTGCTGCTGTTACGCCCTGTTTCCACTAATGCAGATATTTTGCTAACTTTTCTACAATAACAAAAGCTTTTTTTTATATTTTAACACTAAATAACAGTTTCAGTTTTTAATACAATAAAATATTCTCATACTCAAAACTACTCTTTTAAACTGGACATCACAGTTCACCCCCTAACGAGCATTCTATACACAAACAGTATTCTTCTCTGGCATTTGACAAATGGTTGTTTGAGACTTTATCGCATTTACAGCGTTTGTTGTTTTTATGATCTTGTCTCGACGGAGACATTTTGTCAAACAAAGGTCGTGTGGACAGAGATTTCCTTTCTTTCTTTTTTTTTTGAAACGGACGAAAAAAATATATCCAGCATAGTGTCGACAAGGCCTCGGCCAATCAATCACTCCTGTTCAATTACTTTGTGTCACTCCACTAAAAGCCCCTCAGCCACAGCAAGAATCATGCACGTTCTTCTCAGGGCTGATTTAAGAGCCCGGACGAGCCACAGCCCAAAACTGCACCGAGTCGGTGAGCCGTAGGACCAACGATGCTCGTTTCCTAATCGGTCTCTCACGGGATCTCTCCACACTCTCCTCCACGCCGTCCCTGGACCTCTCCCTTTCTCCTCTGGCGGCTTCTCGCTCTTCATGTGAGTCTAAATAAGGAAGTTATTTTTGCAGCCGTCGTCATCTCCCCTCCCTCTCCCTCTCCCCTCCTCTCCCTCTCTCCCTCCCTCTCTCCGTCTTTCCATGCTTCATTCCTCTGGAGGGAACTGCTCTAATGCAGATGAGAGAGAGACAAAGTCAGACTTCTAAACACCGGCAGCGCTTCCTTCCTGAAATCACACATCATCCTCCGTCGCTGCAGTGCGCGCTCGCAAAACTTTCAGACTTTTCAAAGCTGAAAAGGTGAGAAGGAGGGGAAGAGGAGGGAGGACGGGTGGATCAAAGGTCAACACCCGTCAGCCCGAAGGTGTGTGTGTGTGTGTGTGTGTGTGTGTGTGTGTGTGTGTGTGTGTGTTGCGTGTGAAGTTTTGGGGTTTCATCATCCCCTAACCCCCCCCCCCTCCTCTTCATGCAGGATCTTGGCAAAGGGGGGTTTGTTTTGAAACTCTAGCGTGGCCAAGAGGGGCGGAGCTCTGACCTTTACACAGGATCATGTGCGTGTCTTGGTGGTGCAAGGACACTGTGAGAAACAGCTGTCCCACACACACACACGCACACGCACAGACACACACACGCACAGACACGCACACACACACTCACACACACAGACACACATGTAAAAATAGGCCTCAGGGTTGCTGTCCTTGTCTCCCATTGACTCCCATTCAGTTCGACGCAGCCAGCAGCTGATCCAGAAACAGAGAAGGTTACAGGTTCTACTCCAACAGCTGACTGACGTGCCCTGGAGCAACACAACAAATCCCACCAGCACAACGAAAAGTCGCACACGCACACTACACTAGTTTTAAAAGAAAGACAGAAATTAACGCACCTCCAACATCATCATAGACACAAACGACGAACATAAGCATTAACCTACACACAGACACACACACACACACACAGACACACACTTCCGGGATATACAAACACCATTTGGCTCAGAGGAGATGGTATTAGAGTAAAAACGAGCCCAGCTGTCGCACACGCTCGGCCTCCACGCTGACACGCAGCAGCTATTACAGCTGCAGTCGCACAGCTGATTCCGCATGTTTAAAGACATTATACAACCGGAATCTGCTTTTCTATACCGTTAAGACAATAATCCACGACTTCAATTTGTGTAAACGTCCCGTCGTGCACATCAGCAGCTCCACAGTATGTACACAGCCCATCAAAGCTCGGCGTCTGAAGGGCCTTTTCCAGGAAAAACAGTCCGGTGCATCGGAAGTGATGTGCTTTATGTTTATGGAAGAGACGAGATTAATTATTTAAATCTACTTTACTCTCTCCCTCTGAATAATCAGGAAAGTCAGCAACAATAATTTCCCCTGACGTCCTGCAAACTGCGAGAATAACGATATGTGCGATGTGAGCCGACCTCCGGCTGCGAATCCCTGATAAATGAACATCCAGCTAAAGGAAGATGGCAGCGAGCGTCCCCACGTCCTGAAGTGTCCCCTCGACACGTCTCTCCTCCATCAGACGCCTTCATCCAGGGATAATGAGGAGGAATGAGTATTTCTAACAAATCTCTGCAAACAAACAGACCTGAAGAATCCTGGGAAACTGTAGACGCTGAACCCCAGGCTTATGAAGGAGAGGTATCGGTCCAATACAAAAAGTTATAAGATGCAATAAAGTTCAAATATCTTTGTCAAAAAAGATAAAAGTGTGAAACAAACCTGTCCTTGGATTCTCTACAAGTCGAACCCAGTAGCTTCCCTTTAAATTTCAGAGTTTGTTAATATTTATTTTTAATTAAAATGTCTACTGATTGGACAGTTTCCCAGACCAGGGAACTAACAGGTGATAATGAGGTTTAATTGCACTTTTATAACGGATGAAGAAAACCTTCATCGGCCTTAAGAAATTCAATAAAGTGACTTACAGGCAGCGTCGTGTTTTGTTCTACTTGTTACGACCATCACCTCTATTTCCTCCGTGTCTCTGTGGCCTTGTATAAAGTTCTAATAAATAGGCAATAAAAGGCTTATAAGTCCCAGTGCCAGAGACACAACACACACCTGCCCTGCACGGAAACAGGTCAGTGTGTTAAGCAATTACTTCACGAAACGTGTGTGTGTGTGTGTGGCCAAGCCTTAAAATGCTGTCCTGTTCATTTTGATGACTTATTTCTCTCTCACACACACACACACACACACACACACACACACGGTAATCCTGCTTTCAAACTGCAGCAGCACAGCGCGGTCTAATCAGTTCTGCAGTAAATACCCAGCAGCAGCAGAAAGAAACAGCGATAGTTCTTTAGTGCGACGGAGCGAGCGGAGCCTGAACCCGCGAACACAACCGAGTCAGAAGCGTAATACATTACACCTCTGACTCGGCAACACTTACATCTTTCAGATTTACATGCACGGGCGGCCGGCTGAGCAGGAGGACTCTCCATCCCGAGATGCTATAATCCACTGTTTTAAGGTTTCAAACATATCAAGCATCATTCCTTTAGTCTCCAAGAGACGTCTCCAGCCGACTACATATCAGTGATACATAAATATAAGAAAGCAATGAAGAAATCTGCTGCAAACTGCACTTATGGCACAAAACAAGAAGATGACCCTGTTTCTCTAAGCAAATAGAAACAACAGAAGTGATACATTGTGTTAGTGGAGCCACGGAGGGATGCACATGCAGCATCTTCCTTCCAACATAAAGTTTCTCAGAGTTGGAGAACTCCGACACTCAGACACACTCAGTCTGAGCTCCTGTCTCATTTCCTCTTCCACACATTGTGTGTCACCCCTGTCAAAGTGCCCATGAGCAGGAGCAGGATCCTGCCGGCACACTGAGTACCAGTGTCAGCTTAGTGTCTGTTAATGTAACGGCGGCGGACACTGGCTTAAAAATACCAGACTAATACAAAATGACTGGTGTCAAACAACACAAATTCTTGGGAAAAACAACTCGAGTCTGAGCCACAAAATCCACAATCCTGCGCACAGCGGGCGCTCAATCAATGCACAGTGGAGTGGGAATCAAACGCCCGTCTCTCCCCCGACCGCGAGCGTTGTCAGATTCACTGCTCCTGTTCAGAATTCGGCTTTTTCATCCATCAAAGGTTTATTTTGTATTTTCCCCCACGCTCTCCAAATGCATCATAAGAGCAGCGGCTTGTCGATCAGACGCACTCAGGCATAAGAGCTGAATACAGAAGGTCCTCTCGCCATTAAGTGTGTGTTTTAGAGGCTGGACCCCGCACTACACACAGACACACACGCACACACGCACACGCACACACACACACACACACACACACACACACACACGATGATGTTTTTCTCCCCAGAGTTTGATTGTTTTTGATGCAGTGTTCAAAAACCACAGTTTTCAATCAGATGGACTTTGATTTTCTATCACAAAAGGCGATTGCATTCCCCAGCAGCTTTTGTGTTTCAGCTGCACTTATACTATTATTGTGTGTCTCTCTTCGAGTGTGTGTGTGTGTGTGTGTGTGTGTGGATAGTGTGAGTCAGCGATGTTCCCTGCTGTCTCATAGAGACTGCGAGCACTAACACACTCTCACACACACACACACACACATGGCAGGGGAAGTGTGTGTACGTCTGAGTGTGTGTTGACTGACTCATCTCATCAGTATCTTGCTAATGTGGAGACAGACGGCTGTGCCATCTGCTCACAACACAACCGCACACCGGCAACTTTGTTTTCCAGGCAACGCCGCTCGGCAACGTCGCTCTCGGCGAGCGCAGCGATTGGCCGACTGGAGGTCAGACTCGTCAAAGTGAGGGAACGCACTCTCTCACACACACACACACATGGTACAGTCTGTTCCCCGTTTATTTTAAATTCCCTTTAGCCTGTAGCCATGGAGGGCTAATCTTTAGCCTGGTTGTGTCTACACGGCTAAACAAGGCTTACTAACTAGCCTGGTTTGAGCTCAGACTACACCGGGTTAATCTCCAGCCTGATACTGGCTGCAGGGCTCCTGAAGGCAATGGAAAGGTCAGAAGCACAGCAGAGCATACGTGGAGTTTATTAGGAGTTTGATTTCTACTGTAAATGCAAACTGGGCTATAGAATATAAAAAAGGCTGAACTGGTCAATTTAAGTCTCATTCAAAAGGGATTTGAGCTCGAGTGTCACTCTGCAAATAGACTAGTTAATGATTCACCATTTATTTACTCTAGTTTTATGAGTTTAAACAATTGCTGCTGTTTTAACGATCCGAGGGCGTTGGAGGTCAAGTGTCAGCACTCAGACCTCCTCTGGCTCCGGAACTTCACAGAGTCAAAGGCACCAGTTAGAAATGTGAAAGAAACACAATTCAATGCTGATAGGAAACCAGAGAATTATGATGAGCAGCAGCATGTTTATTGGCACCATCTCCTCTTTTTGATAAGCACCGAGCCTCCTGGATGTCCCAGAATGCATCTGCCAGTCAACACAGAGGGATTAGAGCCCGGAGTCCTTGTTTGGGTGAGTTGGGAGATTTGCAGCTTTAAAAAAGGGGAGAACAGGGCTTTTAAGGGTGTATGAGTGTGACCGACTGGGGGTGGGGGGTGCGTTCAGCAACTGCACGTAACTGTTGGAAAATCTGAGATTACGCCAACTGGCACACCGGGGTCACTCATGGGTGAGTGGACGAGTTGGGCCCATATATACAATACAGGCGCTAATGAGTAAAAGATCTGCTGCTGCAAGTTCAGGCAGGTCAGTGCTGATTTAGCTGAGGTAGCTTTTTCTCATCCGCACACGTGCAGGTAAAACTTATTTACTCCATAAACCCAGCAAGGAAAAAACTTTGAAACTAAATGTGACTCAATTTCCCTTAAATTCAATCAAGATGCACAAAATTGCACGAACTCATAGATATCAGATCCACGAAACGGGCCAGATGTTTCCCATCAAGATGCAAGGAATGAAAATCTTGAAAAATACTTCCGAGTAGTTTATGTATCATGCTTAAAAACAAACAACGTAACCTCTGAGGTAATAATTAGAAAGACGGTATCAGGAACAACATGTACTCTGCTGCTGTGAACACAGACCTGCAGTGACAACATGTGTACAATGTGTAGTATTCTTCCAGCCGGTGTTGTGATAACACACGTGCATATACACATAATTAACACAGATCAGGTAAACACAACTAAAAACCTCAAACTCTGGTGCTTCACACACTCCTGCAGTTATTAATCAGACAAATAACCTGTGATTTCCACTTCTGGGCCGACGCCAACACAAACCTTCTACTCACACACACGCACACACACACACACACACACACACACACACACACACACACACACACACACAGCAGAGGAATCGACATGTCTATAAATATAGGGATATAAATAAATAGTTTTAAGATTAATACCAACCTACATGAAGCTGCAGGAATCTATAACTTATCATCTACAACATCTAGAAGCTGAAATTAAATCCGCACAATCAAATATATTAATTTCCATGTGTGTTTCTTTTGTTGACACATTCATCTAACGACCTAATTTCCTCCTCAGTTCAGTTCTGGCCTCGATTTTTCCGCTCGTTCCTTCATTTTAATAACTATTCTGCAAAAAAAGCATCAACAACAATTAAAGAGTTTTGGATTGCAATCAGCGTTTCATTAACCTGAGCGGGGAACCGAGTTGCCATGGCGACCTCACCACATCCCTGCCAGACCGCGCGGTCGCTCAGGTTCTTTATACATTCAGGAAGTTCTCTGAGACGCGTTTGGCAACTTAGCAACTGCAACGATGACGTGAAGCCAAATTTAAATATTCATGAAAATGTTAAAAAGAGGGAAAAGGAAACAAGGAGTTTCACTTCACCTGACCCACGAGACTGAATGTGTTCTACAGTGTTAACCTACATTATACTACGTGCAGCATACTAATATATCAGCTGCATCAGGCCCATGATTTCTCCTTAATACATTTTATATTATAAACATACAGTACATATGTTTTATTTCTGCGTCTTGCAGATGCATTCGACTCATCCTTACGATACTTTACAAAACTTCCTCCTACATCTTCTACTGATTCTGCACAGAACACTCATTTCCAAATTCCCCATGACGGCTGTGCCTGTAATCTCTGTATGAATGTGACCACATGAACGTATCACATACAGAACGATAATTAATATGTGTATATGTAAAATAACTCATCCTCCACGTTTCCAGTCAATGAGTGATTATCTGATACAGACTGGGCCCAAACTGATAATATACAACATAGATCTTTGTAAAAACATTGTTAGTTAGTTTAGTCCAAATAAAGTTACGCTTCTTGTATTAATGTAAGAGATGTACATCTATATTTCCTCAGTATCTCCAGCTAATCCATATCTTCAATTTAATATTTAATCAGTTGTCAGGGTCCGTCTGCTGCTTCCCATGTTACTTTGCTCCTGAGTTGTAACTAAACCTTGACTGAGACACGAGATAATCTTCCTCTTGTGAATAAATCATTTACTGACGAAGACTTTGTGACTCAAAGTGAAAACTCGCTTGCGACATCAGAACAACTGCTCGACTTTCGGCTCAGCCGGTTCCCGAGTTCAGCGCCGACAGATCCACTCGACAGCTCGTGAAAACTCACTTTCACCAAATCAAGCTGAATTGATTTGATCAGCGGCCGAGCCGAGCGAGACGCGGTTTGATTTAAACTTCAGCTTTCAAACAGACTTTGGGTTAAACACACAACAATAAACCTCTCGCCCGCTCCGAGTTATTCTAATGAGACGTTAAAGCTGAAATAAATCATTCAGCGAGGCCTGTAAACACAGAGAGAGGGGGAACAGAGGAAGCATCACAGAGAAAAAGGAAGAATCTAAGAAAGGGAGGATGTGAAGAGGAGGAAGAAATGAACAATAGGAAGGAATCCAGATGTGACAGGATGGAACAAAACCAGGACGGAATAATTAAACTGCTGTAACGTGATCCCTCGCCCACAAACTTTTCCGTGCTGCCTGAACCTCGCTTGCCCAAACACACCTTGGTCTCCTGATGAAGGACGCACACACAGGGTTGCTAGGCAACAAAGAAGCAGGTAAAGGGTCGACTTTGGAGCTGCCCTGCCAACACACACACACACACACACACACACAGCTTCGACACTTCACACACATTGTGAAACACACAGTGACAATATCTTGGGTTTACGACACCATGTTGGCTGCTTTTCTCGCCTCCTGTATCTCCTTGGAGACGGTCAGCACTGCAGAGTCGGCCGCCCCGCACACACACAGACACACACACAGACACACACACAGACACACACACACACAGAGACTCAAACTCACACATGCATGAACACTATTAATTATCTCCCCTTCTCATTCAAATCTGCGAATCGTCTCAATATCAGCGGCCAGAGTGACAGAGAAGGAAACGGCGGCGCTAGCAGGCCGCGTCGTGTCGTCCTCAAATGACCCACAATGCACGCTGACGAACACACACACACACACACACACACACACACACACACACACACACACACACACACACACATGAGCACGCACGTGCACGATCACGCCCCAGGCTCTCACATGGGGACTCGACATGTGAAAGAGAGAGAGGAGGTTCCTGAAGCCAAACGCTTGACAAAAAGTGAGCCGGGCTTACAATTCAAATTCACCGAGGCAGACTTTCACAACCGTCTAAAGAGGAGGAAGCAGAAGAGGAAGTGTCTGTGCACTGAGTGACGTCCACCCTGCTCCGTGACTTCTTCCTCCTCCTCCCACCTTCTCCCCTTACTCTTCCTCCTCAGTGCCCTCGTCCTCTTTCATTTCCTTCTCCATTATCCTCCTTTCTCCTTTTGCATGCAGCCTCCTCTCCTTTGACATCAGCTCCCTCTCCGCTATTATTTTCATTCTTCTCTCTCAATCCTCGACTCCTTTCAAACCTTTTCTGAATCTCTCCTCTTTCTTTCCTGTCCCCAAACGCTCCTCACATCCAAACTCTTCCTTCTCCTTCCTTATTCTTGTCCATTCCTATTTCTGCCTGTTTCTGCCTTTCACAATTCGGTGAAATCCTTTTGCCGCCGACCTTTCCTTTCGCTCTCCCTCTTCCCAATTTCCTTTCAGCCTCTCTAACCCTTCCTCACCTTTCTCTCCTCTCATCTTCCCACCCTTCTCCCCTTTCCTCCTCTCTCCCCTTTTTTCCCTGAGTCACCTCCTCTCCTCCTCCCCCCTTCCCTGCTGTCCATATCTGCTGATATCTGCAGTCATGAAGGTCACACGAGCGGCTGCCTGAAGGACAAACGGTGACGGTGGATGCAGCATATGCTGTTACGCAGCACATGTGATGAGAGCAGCATGGAAACAGTGCAGCTATAAATATAGTAAATGCAGCCGGCTCTGCGAATTCCTGCCTTGCCTCTGCTCTCCGTCTGCAGCACCTGAGAGCCGAGACGGAGTGAAGACACAAAGCCGCACAAGACATGTCAGAGAATTCCTGAATCCAGCTTGAAGCGTTGTAACCTCTCCTGTCTCTTGTCTCTCTTCTATTTATAGATGTGGGGAATAGCTTGTAATCCACACATGGTTCCACCTGTATGGGTTTTGAAGGCCAACCTTTAAATCAGCACTTATCTTGCAGATTTGTCCCTAATACTAAATTTGTGTGTAGATGCAAGTGCATTTTTAATTCTTATTTGATTTACTTGACATCATATGAGATTGTAGATCGGAAAAATGCTTTTTATAGACTTAAGCAGATTAATAAAATGTGGCTAAAGTACAAAATGACGCCTTAAATGAACATTTAAGGAAACTTCAGCCTAATTTGTTGTCATAGTCTTAGAAAAAGATAAGTCTGTTGCAACACAACACACAAAACTATGAGCATCCGCTTGGTTTATGTCATCTGACAATATTTCTGCATATAAATCCAAAATTGTTCAAGCACTCGACTGTCAAACAACATTTGGAATCACAACTGTGGAAAATTCATTGGTTTTGCTCCAATTTTGACCATTTTCATGCCAAATAGATTCTAGTCTTATCCCTAAATTATTAGTTTGGAAACCCTCCCTTTGGCCATTAAACATAAAACACCCTGTAATTAAATTAGTTTGTTTTTAATGGGTTGATTTGATGCACATTTTATTGGTTAAATCGATGTTCAATCCAGTTATTTAAAACCTTGTAAAGCACTGTTCACTTTCTGATTCGGCTTGTTTCTCTCGTTTTCAAAAATCACATCATCGGTGTTTCCTCATCTCAACAGAGCTATTCAAGGAAGCCTGGTCAGGATCGATATAAAATAAATACAACTTGCTCATTTATTGCATTTGAAGCTACTGCTGGTGTTGTTGGGGGTTTGCTTTACTTTTGAATCATTCCGAGCTGTCGGAGCTGCTGCTACAGAGGCTGTGTATTTTGATCGGAACACGTTTTGGTCGATATCCAGCTGACGTGTTTAAGCAGCTGATGCGGCTCCGCTTCAGATGTCTTCAGTTTCCAAACGTGCGGTTATTTACGTTTAAAACCCGAGTGAACGTCCGGTGCATCACTGCTTCTATCTGAAGCCGGTTTCACAGAGGCTCTATTTTTTTTTACTGACGGCTAAGAAAGTGTTTCTCTTCCCCAGGGCTCACAACACTGAGCTTGGCCTAGATAGACACAAGGCTAAGCTACAGGAGCAGCGAGGTGCTACGACACCATTAACGCAAATGGACGACGCAAAATCGCCTGAAAGCTATAGTATGAACGATTATTAACATTAATCCCCTTATTAATGAAGGGAGGTAAACAGATTGTTTCTATGTAAAGCAAATGGGTGAGAGTTACAGCGAAAACTAGCTTATGATAATGTCAACAAACAACAGAACGACAACAAACATCTGCGTCTATAAAACCCGGAAGCTTTTGCGTTCCAGCAAAAAGATGCTGAATCTCCTTCAATCTCAGAGTTTATGAGGAAGATTATTGCATCACGGTAAATTACAAATTACAACCATGTCCAATCGAATGAAGATTAAACTTCTCAAAATCATCTCAGACGACCACATGTGGCTTCACTTGAGGTGAAGTGTTCGGACCCACAGCGAAGCAGCAAAGTGGTTTCAACACAACGACTTGTCTCAGTTAGTGACTGAGGCCGAATGTTGCATCGGAGCGTCGCCCGAAGGTGAAATCAAACGAATCCAATTACATATGAAATGCACTGCGTGATTACTGGACAAAATGTAAACTGGTTGTAGAGAGAATTAAAAAGGGATATAACTCCAAATGACGACCGTATTGTCCTTTAAAATCTAATTTCAGCGCAGCCGGTTTTAATCAGACACTTAGCTGCTCCTCTTAAGCGGGGGTGCAGCAGTCGAATGAGCTTCAGTTTTGGAGATCAGCGAAAAACATTAAAGACGTGTAAGGCTCTGAGAGACTGTTTTCTTACTCCCACACAACAAGTAATCCATCGAGCAGAAACTGAAAGCGGCCGGTGTGGTCACGAGACCGAGCCGACCTTTGCTTGGAAGCAGCCCCGGCTCACACACTGTCCAATTAAAGACGCTGTCCTCTCCTGCGGCTGCAGCGCTTCATCATCAGGTTTCTCAATTTGGACTCTGGACTCTAAAGGTGATTGGTCGTGCGAATCGGTCAAACGGACATCGAGTTAAACACAAACTATGAGCTGGTTAAAAATAACCCAACATCCCCCTTTTATTCAAGAACCTTTGATCAGGTTTCATCAGGAGACGACTTTGTCCTCTGGAGCACGTTTTACGAGCACAAACCCTCGCACACACACACACACACACACACACACACACACACACACACACACACACACACACACACACACACACACACACACACACACACACACACACACACACACACACACACACACACAAATGGTCAGACAGTGATCTCACGAGCACGCAACTTACAGCAGCTTTTTAGGCATGTCTTCTACACACCAAGCAGACCCACACCAAAATAGAATGGGGTATTTTGGTCACATTCACACGAGGCAATATGTGTGAAGGCATGTGTGTGTGTGTGTGTGTGTGTGTGTGTGTGTGTGTGTGTGTGTGTGTGTGTGTGTGTGTGTGTGTGTGTGTGTGTGTGTCGACAGGTGACAGCGGGTGCAGCCTTAACACAAACACAAAGAAATGCAAGGAAAGGGAAAGATTGAAGCCGGATATGTAACAGTAGATTTTACTGTCTGAGCTGAGCCAGATGCACAAACTGAGGTCGAGAGCAGACAAGCACGAGGAGAATCTACAGAACACGCGGGGCCTTGACCCTTTGACCTCCTGCGACACTTCTTAGAAGCTTGCAAGGTGACTCGAAAACCAGATATTTATGGCTGCAGGGACGGAAATATCTGCTGTAAACGCTCTTTGACAACACGCAGGACCATCATGCACTGCAGCGAGCACCAAGCAGTTGGTCAGAAAGCACGTTGCTAAAGGGCACGCCACTCAGGCAGGAGGACGGACGGGGCCGTGACTTCTCACGCGCCTCCTCCTCTCAGATGTGGATGACTGGGATGACTGGGATGATTCCATCGGTTATTTTAGAAGAACACTGGCAGCTCCGGCTGAAGATTTCTGTCGGGGCAACAACTTCGGGCCGTTTGCCCAGTTTACCATAGTGTAGCCCCGGTGAGACGGGCCAGGAAGGCAGCGTCAAGACAAACAGATGAGCTGCAGACAGTCAGAACACGGTCACATAATAGTTAAGGTAATAAGGGAAATGTTAGAGGAAGACCACGATACTGCAAAAGCCTTTTTCTGGAAAAATCCTGTCTCGCCAGAACATAATCCTCACACCCAGAGATTCAGATTTAAATTACCCAAAGAAGAAATAACCTACATTAGAAATACGTGTTACGTTTCTACTACTCCACACGACTTTGAACAAGAAAGTAAAAGCGTAGATCTGCACTTTTTCTCCTTTAAATAGGAGAAGTCGTAGCTTGACTGAATGAGGCCACTTAAACATTTGAAAGATTTTCAATGGCAGACTTGTTGTTATGATTTATGCCTCCGAACGGTTTGGAAATGAATCTGCTGAATGTCTTGGAAAAGCTCTGAAGAAGTGGAGAAGTTATTCCAGGACTTCATCATCATGTGGAGAAACAGTATCTACGCTATTAATCAGTATAGTTGACTTTATAGTATGTAAGCATGTGATATATGGATCTATAGATTAGACTTTTGTCGTTCTGGTCATTGGGGTCAATCCTGGTATTTTAAATCTGTGAAAAAAATGTGCACAGGAACTTCAGTGAGGACATTGTGTGTGTGTGTGTGTGTGTGTGTGTGTGTGTGTGTGTGTGTGTGTGTGTGTGTGTGTGTGTGTGTGTGTGTGTGTGTGTGTGTGTGTGTGTGTAGGTCACTAGTTACAGGATCCAGGTTAATGTTAGACAAAGCTGTAAGTAGCTCTGTGCTTAACGTGTTGACCTCCAGGACGGAGCGAGCATGTTTCCCCTCAACAAACTATACATGGAAGCACAAGCATGACAGGAACACACACACACACACACAGACACACACGCAGATGCCTACATGCACAGAGAGCCACGCAAGCCGGCAGCAAGCGGCGAATCAGTGGCGAGTGTGATCAAGCACCCGACCTCCCACCTCTGCTATGATTAGAAGTGTCTGTCTTCAGCAGCAACACACAAATGTACACGAAATACACACACACAAACCTGCTCTCATACCTGTGGAACCCCCTACCCCGCTGTCACAACCTGTCAAAGTTGCACACACACACACACACACAAAAGACACATTTATGTACAAGGACACAAACACATGTACACACACAGGCAGTGGAGGGTGGCCAGAGCAATCAGCGACTCCGTCCTTGAGCGGAGTGAGGGATGCCGCGGTGACACATCACTGCAGAGGCAACTCTCTCACACACGAACGCACACACTCAAACACACAAACCATATTAACACACACATACACACCGCGATGAGCTACAGCCGTCAAACACACACACGTACAGCGTATAAGAAAAGCTGAAACGTAATGTTCTCCACACACACACACACACGATTAAAGGACAAATTTATTCTCTGTGTGCTTAATTCTATTATTAATATTATAATATCATTCGCTGACATTTGGGTTTGTTTCATCAGAGAAATGTTGACTGTTCATTATTTACAGTCAGTTTCCAATTTGAACGAAGAGATAATCTTTCCTCTTTGGCCTTTTCAGATATATATATATTTTTTTTAATGCATCCCGTTGCCCCTCCTCTCTCCTGCTTCGCTCCTGTCACTCTCTGATGAAGCAGAAATGTCCAAAAATAAGAATAATCCTTAAAAGTAGTAAATGTTCCTGCATCACATAATGACCAGGGAGGGGGAAGGGGGAGGAGCTATCAGTCCAGTCAGCATCAACGTGTCTGATGGTCACAAACTGGTCACGGTGTTTCTGCACAGGTCCAGACGTTAGCAGGACTATAGGCTACTTAACCAAACGTTAGGAGATAACCACGGCTTACTGGCTTAACACACACAGAATTAGTCCAGTACAACCAGTGGGAGTTACACACACACACACACACACACACACACACACACACACACAAATGTTCTAATCTTGATAGACGCACAAAACTATTTTTAATTAAAATAATACTCCCTCAGACACAGGGAACTTTTATAGGTGCGCATAACATGTTTACTACCGATTAAAAACATCTTTTTGCACAAAACAGCATAAGGAAATAACTAATTTAACAACTGACCAGTCTGTGAGTCTATTCTGAGGTTTGCTGCAGGCGGGGGAGGCAGCAAACACAAATGTCTTGTTTCTTCAAGGTGATGGTTTTTTCCTAATGTTTCTAATTAATGAATCATAACTTGGATGCATACGCAGGCAGTAAATAGTCACACTTTGATAACTGGAGCTTTTCGTCTCTGTTAAATATTTCTAAAGAGTCTGACGGCACTTTACAGCTGAAGCAATAAGAAAAGAGTCGTTTCACTAATCCTCACAGACGGTGAAATGTATGAAATTTGCCTCAAAACACGACCGTCTGCCATTATACACACATTTGCATGCAAAGGAACACAAACCATACACACAAATACAAGCAAAGCTTTAAATGTGCCCAGTCAGACGGATGTGTGGAAACAAGAAGCAAGAACTCACACACTGATGTTAGAGGAGAGGAGAGGAGAGGAGGAGAGGAGAGGAGAGAGAGAGGAGAGGAGAGGAGAGGAGAAGAGGAATAACAGATTAGGGGGAAAGTTGGCAAACTGAGGGACTAAAAGATGAAGTGGAGAGAGTGAGAAGAGAGGAGGAGAGAAGAGAGGAGGAGAGAAGGTAACAAGAGAGGGAGAAGTTTAGATGAGTTAAATATCAATGAATCGACAGAAAGTCCAAGAGGATTTGGGAGATTTTGGCTTCACAAACCACTGGAGAGAGAGATTATCTCTTCCACACACACACACACACACACACACACACACACACACACACACACACACACACACACACACACACACACACACACACACACACACACACACACACACACACACACACACACACACACACACACACACACACACACGTATGCACCAAACAAACAATGCAGCAATCCCTGGAGTAACAATAATCACAGTGAGAGAAATCTGACATGACAGTGAACCCTGTGTGTGTGTGTGTGTGTGTGTGTGTGTGTGTGTGTGTGTGTGTGTGTGTGTGTGTGTGTGTGTGTGTGTGTGTGGTGTCGCCCCGCCACTGGTGTGCGCCACACGTGACAGAGAAACTCATGCAGCAGCAGCAGAGCCATATTAGGCAGAAAAGAGAGAGAGAGAGAGAAACAAAGACCGAGAGACATAGACTTTGTACCACGACCTTTAACCCCCCTGGTTTATCTCTAAACACAGCGCTGCAGAAAGTGAACCTGCTTCTGAGGAAACAAGTGTGTGTGTGTGTGTGTGTGTGTGTGTGCTGCAGCTGTGGCCAGTACAAAAAACAGAAAGTGTGTGTGTGTGTGTGTGTGTGTGTGTGTGTGTTTTCATCATCAGAGGTGAAACCGCACAGGCTTTGTACTTCCCAGCTGTCCCATCAAAAGATCTGCTACCTACCCACACACACACACACACACACACACACACACACACACACACACACACACACACACACACACACACACACACACACACACACACACACACACACACTTATTTTGCCATTATGTTCTGCTCCCTAAAAACATGCTGAGACGCACACATGCACATTATGAAAGTACATGCTAAATGCTGCGTGTACACAAAATAACGCACACACAGACACAATGTTCTCTTTTATTTTGCCATTATGGCTGGATTTGTCCACACACACACACACAAACACACAGACACACACAGACACACACAGACACACAATACATCTTTAGATCTGCATCTGGTCACTTTATCTCTGTCAGTTATGAATATACTACACTACAATGGTGACCCTAACCCTAAAATAAAGAACAAGAAAACTGTAAACAATGTGCGTATATATATATATTTTAAATGTACTATCCCACCTGCAGGTCTAAATAGAACTTGTACTGACTGGTAGTAATATAATAACAATAGATATTGTTGTTGTTTTCAAGGAGAGAACTCTGCTATAACAACGATCCAAGAACAAAACATGGCAGAGCAGGCAGAGAAAACCCTACAGCCACAGATTAAGGTTTAATATTGTAATATATTTTAATAAAAAGCAGATAAACCACTGCAGACTGTGAAAGGACCAGGTCGGTGTGACATCATCATATAAGAATCCCTGAGAATCATATTTAAGAAGCTGTAACCACCGCCCTGGTGACGTGTTTGCTTGATAAACGACTTGAAGCAATTAACAAAATTATCCAAACTGTTGTTGTTTCAGCTCCAGTTTGAGATTTTGTCATATTCATCCACCAGAAAATAAAATAAAGAAGCAGCGTTAAAAGGAAAATATCTCACTTTTATGTTTTCTCAGGTAGCAGCTGCTTTGGTAAACGTCCCTCACTGCTGTGACCATGTTGCAGCAAATCTTTCACCTGGAACTGGCCTTCACACAAACACACACACATATACACACATGCACACACACGCACGCACACGCACACACACACTTACACACGCACACACACACACACTCTCAGACAAAGCTCAGGTAGCAGGTCAGCTCCGAGAATGTCGCAGTAAATAACACACAGTGTGGGACAGGCAGCTGATGTGAGACCTTGCAAGTGTGTGTGTGTGTGTGTGTGTGTGTGTGTGTGTGTGTGTGTGTGTGTGTATATGTGTGTGTGTTTGTGTGAAGGCCAGTTCCAGGTGAAAGATTTGCTGTGTGTGTGCACGAGAGAGATCATGTTTATAGTGGTAGAACGACCTTCACGCTGTCACCTCATTCTATTACTATACTACACCCTCCGTCCCCTGTCTTCCATACACACATGCACACAAAACGCACACAAATGCACCGTTGTGAAGTATGTGTGTTTGTGTGAGAGAGTTTTGTGTGGGTCCTATGCTCCAAGTGTGAGTGTGTGTTCAAAATAATCACTGTTACCTGACTAAATAAAACCGATTGGTTCAAACCAGACAACGATGTCGCAACACACTTCAAGAAAAACGGGATGAATTATGGACGCACACGCTGTCACTGCAAATTCACAAATTTGTGGGTGTTTGACGAGCTGTAAAGTGTGTGAATACGTGTGTGTGCATATATGTGTGTGTGTGTGTGTGTGTGCATATATCTGTGTGTGTGTGTGTGTGTAGGATGTTCTTATGCAAGTGTTAGTCATCTCTGCAGTCTTGGCATTTCTCTCCATAGGAAAGGGAAAGCAGCAGATGTGCTTTCAGTCAATCATCAACCGAGCAAAATTATTGTTATTACTACAGGTGTACTGTGAGGTGCGGTACATGGGGGGGGGGGCGATGAGCTAGTTTTTTGGGACATTTCTATCTTTTCATTCTGCTTGTTTCATCATCTGCTTCCGTGAAAATTTCCTCTTAAATAATTCACCTGTAAAGCTCGATCCAAATCAAACGGTCGTTGTGGCTCCACCGAGTCTGGAACCAAAAAGCAGAGGCGTCTTTCATCTGAAGCCAGCTGATTTGTTTTATCAGTGTCTGATGGTTGTTGAACTCGTCTTTACAGCTTATTGCTCATTAAAGATTGGCAATAACTGACTGTGTTGATTTGGAAAGATTTAACATATTGCTCAACCCTGACTGTTGTTTATGCTTTAACAGCGGATCAGAGTTTCTTTACACATTGTTAATGTCATATTTCAAGACTTTACAAGACTTTGGGACAAGATTTGGAATTTAAAACAATTCACTGCCCTTAATCCTTTATGGGAGTTTGTTCCTCGTTGGCAACCTCATTTATCATCCCGCCAAACTAAAGAGGCTTGGACGGCTAATCTCCCAACAGCCACGTCGGACTCCTTCAACAGATCAATGGGAGACATCCCAGTTTAGAGACATAACGTGAACTTTTTGGGGATTTAAAACCATCAAATGAAGCAACGTCTGCTCGAAACCGCTCAACAAAAGTCACATACGTCTGCGATTTGTTAGCAGATCGAACAAAAAGCGATTTACAGAACGTCTTGAGATAAAGCCACACGTTAAAGCAAAGATTGTAGGATAGTTAATTGTCTCACACCTACTCGGATTTCCCTTGTAGTCGTGAAACATGAGACAACTTAACACCCCCCGTCCAGCAGATCCAATAAAAGGTCTGATGAAGTCGATTTGTTTCACCTGCACTTCAGGATACTGTTCAACAGTAAAACTTTCTCTTCACCGAGACGTTTCCCTGCAAGAAACAACAGGAAATAACCGTTCGATTCCAAGCTCGGACGGACTCAGGAACAATCAGCACTTCACTGCCACTATTTATGAGCTGAAGATGTCCAACATGGCTGCCAGAGGGAGCGTTACATCAGGAGAGGGCCCTC
Source organism: Hippoglossus stenolepis (assembly GCF_022539355.2). NCBI lineage: Eukaryota > Metazoa > Chordata > Actinopteri > Pleuronectiformes > Pleuronectidae > Hippoglossus > Hippoglossus stenolepis. The sequence goes on along the minus strand of NC_061489.1, from coordinate 25,639,132 downwards.
TGTTCTGCTGGAGTGCACCACTGCATGCTAAAACGTCTACATGCAGACACGTGGATTTCCTTTTTTTCAGAGGTAGCAACGGAGCATCCCTGCTCACAAGGTGGTGTCTCTCCCCTGTCACACTGGTGGGCCACGATACAAGAGCATGACCAGAGCGTTAGAGGACACACAGAACGCTCCAGAAAGCTTTTCTCAGCCCGGTTTCCGAGGCGCTCAGCTCCTCATTCAGCTGCTGGCAACGGAGCTAATGAACCGGACCACGGCTGCCTTTCTAATGTGGGCAGCACACACACACACACACACACACACTCACACACACACACACACACACACACACACACACACACACACACACACACACACACTCGCACACACACACACACACACAAAACACAGGATAATCATTCAGTCTTCCTAGTGGGCGGTCCCACTACATAATCAGACAATATGGCACTAACACCACCCAAACACATAAAAGCCACAAAAGACCTGCCTGGCTCTGACCTGAGTATCAAATAGCTTCAGCCAGTGTTCGGGGGAAAAAGGACAAAGTGGACTAAACAGTATATGTAGCGTGATCTGTGCTGCAGCTTCAAAAGAGGAGGAGGAGGAGGAGCGACTGAGGCCAAACCATTGACTTTAAATAAAGGTGGACAGTGCATCTCCACTTCCTCCTGTTGCACAAAAATGAAGTTGGACTATCTTAGATGCTCCTTTATCATCATTTGGAACCTGACTCTCAATCCTGAGTCAGTCTTCACGGTCAATCAATGATGTTTCACCACATTTTTACCTAAAATTATTTTCATTCTTCAGTTTGGTCCGTGTCTCATCTGCTAACATGGAGGAGGCACAAGGGGGTGAACAAGGTTGGGCTTCATTCACTCGAGCCACTTCCATCTGGTTTGCTTGGTGTCTTATCATTAAATAAAGCAATGCAAATTCCAATTTGATTGTATGAATTTCATCAGCAGAGCCATAAACAGACATTGTGCTTGTTGCCCTGCTTTGCTCTGCAGAAACAGGACATTGCAGAAGTCTGCAGGCCTCAGTAATGGTCCCAGTTGAAAGTGCAGGAGAAACCATGGCCAAATATGGCGACTTTTCCACCGCAGGACGAACCGCTGCTTTGTGCATGGCTCACTGATTAGCTCGGTTCAGCTCGAATTAACCAGAGTTATCCAGTCGTCAGTTTGTGATGCCACATTCATTTCAGTGTATAAACAACAACATTGTTTTTCGTGCGTGAAGAAAATGATGCAATAGCTGTCGATAACCAAAAATCACAACTTTTACAATGAGGCCATTGTTTCACTGTATGTGACAGCGAGTGCAGCTGAATAACCTCATATTCATAGAAAGGGAATAAAAACAGAGAGCGACCGATAACAGGAAGTTCACAGGTCAGACGTCTGCGTCTCTTCCTCAATCCTCACAGCAGTCGACGGTTTGAACATTTGCTTAACTCCGCCTGAATAATGAGTCTCGTCCTCCACTTCATTGTCTCTCTCTCCCACTCTCCTCACCTGTCCGTCTCTCTTTGTCTACTCCCTCTCTCCCTCCCTCAATCGTCTTGTCTTGAAGAAGTCACCTGCAGAGGAATCGATAAGCTATCAGACCATGAAGTCTGTGTGTGTGTCTGTCTGTGTGTGGTGTGTCTGTGTGTGTGTGTGTGTGTGTGTGTTTCATGCCTTGTCAGTCGGCCTCTGGCACTGTTTGCACTCCTCACCCTGTCAGTGTGTGAGCGTGTGCTGTCAAACTAAATCTCACATTTGATTGACAAAACATCCATCAGTCACTTACGGTAACTTGTGCTTGTCACTGAGTCGGTGTGTGTGTGTGTGTCTGTGTGTGTCTGTGTGTGTGTGTTGCCCTAGTAACTGCTATCTCCAGCCAGACAGCTCCAAACTATTGGTAGAACGATATCCAAGTGAAAGGCAGGGAGAGAGAGAGAGAGAGGTAGGGAGCAGTGCTGACATGAAAGCCAACCGACATGAATCAGGGGAAAAGAGAAAGGAAGGAATACAGTAACAGGAGAGGAGCCGGAGACAAGAGGCCTGAAGAGCAACTGAGGGGTGAGTAAATGAAAAGTGAAAAGAGGGAGAGAAGCAAAAAAAAAAAAAAGAAGAGTTAAAAATGAGGTCAGGCTCTGCTGAGAAAAGTGCAAAGTGGAGCAGAGCTGAGGGGAAAAGAACGACGTGTGATAGAAACACAGAAAAGGTGAGAACGGAGTGAGACGAGAAGAACAAACACCGCTCATCAATCATCATTATTTCAGTGGAAATATCAATTAAGATGTTTTTATGGGCTGAGATATTAAATTCAATAGCTTAAAGTGATTTTTTTTTATAACCCGTCATCGGAGTTTGATGGATTACTTATTTATTTATCAGCGAGTTAAACAGCGGCCACTGAAACCGCTTCTCATTGGCTGCCAGTTAAAGTCTGAGGCCGGAGCAGCGTCACCAATCGATACCGTCAGTGGTGAAGCCGATGTTTTGTTTTTGAATTGTGTCTGACATACGAATTTGTTGTCAGTTTGGGGGGGTTGTAGACATTTTGGTTGCCACGGTAACATCATCATTACATTACTACGAGCATCATCACCTTCAGACGCAGAACTGAACAAGTTCAAATGCACCAAACATTATATCGACTGCAGCTGCTTCCTGGATCTTTTTCTTCTTCTATTGTTCGATGCCGTCTCAACTTCCTGCAAATACAAAAATCCAAACTATGCAAAGCAGTGTTTTCACTCTGCAAACAAACCGAACCATTGGTTCTGTAGATTTTGGTTCATTGGTCTGGTTCCTGGTCCGAGGAACCCGACAGCAGAGCCCTAAAAGACACACTGTGCATAGCATCTGTGTTGAGTTATGGTTTGAGAGCAATAACACTCGGAGGTGCACTGGCGTGGAAAATCATTTATTCCACCTGAGTGTATTTATTCCATCCAAGCATCCTTTACCCTGCGCAGGGCTGCAGAGAGCGGAGGCCTGGCCCAGCTCACACTGGATTAAAAGGCCCGTGCACCGAGGTTTCCATTCTATCACATACAGACGGATAAAAGTGACAGACAACCACTTACACATCACGACAACTGGACCTGTGGCCTAACCTGCACTTTCAGAAATCTCCTCCCAACACCCGGGCGTGATGAGTCATCCCTAATGAACGTCTTAATGCCATTTCACGGGCTCTTTCAACCCAATCAATGAAAATGAAGGGGAAATCTGTGCTAATATTTATCCAGTGCACCAAGGCGACCGTGCTGGTAAATCTCCGCTCAACCAGCTTCCACGTGCACTGGCTTTGGTTAAACCCATTCCAGGCGAACACTGAGTTTGAAAGCAGGGTAAACACACGAAGACGAAGAAGATCCTACAGCGACGAGACAATAAACCCAGAGGGAACTGCTCCTCTCTGCAGCGGCAGGACACCCGACTGCTCGTCTGTCCAACCTCTCGACGACGCACACATTCAACCACGTAAACACAGGACTCTCACACTCCTCTGTGCATAACAAAGATGCCTCCACATGTTTGAACACATACTCATTCAAACACACACACTCACCATTAAAAAATTCAGCTTGTAGGACATGTTGCATCACAGCAGCGGAGCATTCCTCCCGTCGCCCTGTAGCCCACGAGCCAAACAACGAGCAACACAAAGAAACTTACTACAGACGACAACATGGGTGTGGCCGGATTTTTCGGAGTTGCGCTCTGCAAGATGCCACTCGTTGTCTATGTGTTGATAAAGAGCGGATACTCACTGCCGACAGACAGACACACACACACACACACACACACACACACACACACACACACACACACACACACACACACACACACACACACACACACACACACACACACACACACACACACACACACACACACACACACACACAATATTGTTTAAATTCAGCAATTAACGTAAATACTATGATGTATATACTTGTTTCTATTCCACTCCTATTTTAATATTACTTACACTTAAGTATTGCATGTTACTTATTACTTACTGATACCTATGTTTGACTCTTGCTGCTGTATTATTGCTAATTTCCCCATTGTGGGACTAATAAAGGATTATCTTATCTAATCTTATCTTATCTTATCTTATCTTCATCATTCTCTGTAATATTAAATGTTGTTTTTGATAAAATCAGCTGCAGATTGTGCAAAAAAAAAAAGCTGCAGTAAATCTACTGGGTTAAGCTTTCAAAACCAAAAGTCAGATTCTTCAGGTTGTTTTCAGATATGGTGATTATGGCGACCAGCCAATACTTACCCCATTTATGACGGTATCTATTAATAACACTGTGATATTTAACATTGAGGTCAAAGCTCATTGGCTTTATTAAATTATGGAACTCCCAGGGGTAATGTGGGGTTCCACAACCTCTATGGGACGATATGATCATATTTTGATTTTGTTCAAGAGAAATATGCAATTTTCATAAATAAATCCGATGGAACTCATTCATTGCTTCATTTGCATGATAAATATCAATATTAGAGCAATTTCTTTATTGATTTTCACCACGTTTCTGATCCAAAACTATGAATTGTTGTTGCTGAGGCTTAATGAGACGGCACTGAGCAGGCAGGTCTACACTCTTCATGCTTGGTATGAATGTTTACGCGTGTGCAGCAGTAAATATGTACGTGCAAGCATCACTGTATGCCCCTGTCCATGTGTAGTGTGTGTGTGTGTGTGTGTGTGTGTGTGTGTGTGTGTGTGTGTGTGTGTGTGTGTGTGTGTGTAATGTCATATCACCGTATAGCACTGAGCACTGTGGTCACGCAAGCCTGAGCAGCCATTGGGAAGTAGGTCAATGAGTGAGAGAGAGAGAGAGAGACAGAGATGGATGGAGAAATGGAGGGAGGGAGGAAGAGGAGCACGCAGAGAATGAGAGGGAGAAAGAAAGAGAGAGAGAGAGAGAGAGAGAGAGAGAGAGAGATGATGGTGGGATAAAATGTAGAATAAGAACAAGCAAAGGTCGAGAGGACAGTGGAAAGTTACAAGTTGAAAACAAGCAGGATGTCTGTTTTACTGGAAACATGTACACACACGCCATATATGGAATTAATGTGTGTGTGTTTGCGTGTGTGTGTGTGTGTGTGTGTGTGTGTGTGTGTGTGTGTGTGTGTGTGTGTGTGTGTGTGTGTGTGCATGCATCTCAAGGGACAGAAATGGCCTCACCCACCTCTGTCACTCTCTCTGCAATATGCAGGTAGAAGCCTGCTGCTCGCTTGCAACCCACACGCATGACTCACACACTCACACACTCAAACACGACACACAACACACACTCAAACACGACACACACCACACACACACACGCGTCTAAACTTTCCATCACTAAGCCCTGCAGAGCCGCCTGCGCACACCGCTGCAAGACAACTCCACCTGAAAGTGTTTACCGTAGAATTATCCCATTACCACGAGGACACATATCACAATATGAGCTTATTACATCTCGAACGCCTACAGGAAGGTAATTTATTGAGTTTTTATATCGGTCGGCGGTTACTCTGTAACTCAGAGGCTTGTTTTATTTTGAAGGCTGGAGGCAGAATCAATGGCCGAGACTCCAGATGGAATTTATTGGTTATCTAGACCAACGTGGACGTCTTGCAGTCGCAGCCTGATTACGGTTGAATCAGACGTGTGTGATGTGACAGAGACAAGTGCACATCTGTGCCAAAGAACCTATTTATAAACACACACACTCACTGTTGTAGGGCACGCACACACACACACACACACACACACACAAACAGAATCGTTCATAGACATTAATGTGACTTTTATCTGAGGAAGCAACAACATCTAAAAATAACAACAAATGGCTTTTTAAGTGGAGTAATGGCAGAGGAGCAATACTGACTGTGACTGTGTGTGTGTGTGTGTGTGTGTGTGTGTGTGTGTGTGCGTCCATCCCCTCCCTTGCACCATTCCATGGAAATTTCCTTTAACCTTTTCTCTCATTTACACCATTGCCCTTGAGAGCCCACACACACACACACACACACACACAGACACACACACACATAAGGGTGCAGTAGGCAACTGTAGAGATAATCCAACCCTCACAGTTTGTGTTCAACTCATGAAACTAAACTCAGCTGAGCAGTCAGACATGCACCCGTCTGGTTAGTGGACGAACCACTGTCCCCCCTGAGCCGCAGCCGTCCATCACTGTGCCCAACCAGGGTAACTCTGGGTAACCTCCCTCAGCCCAGAGGAACCACGTTCGCTCCTCCTCTAGAGGCACTGTGTAATCCTGCACCTTGTGAAGCATGGGGGTTGTAATTCCATACAATAATCCTGTTGAACCGGTGGATTATTGGAAGGGAACAGACACTCCGGCATGTGTACGTTGTGGTTGGCAGACGACCAACGAGAGGGTTGCTCCCTTAATGTGCGTCACCTCCCCGGGCCGACTGGGCTATAGTGTCGGTGTCGGACGAGAGATGATGTGTTTGTGCAGTTGGGTGCTTGCCCATCTGCGGTCCAGACATCTTTACAACTCGATCTGTCTGTCGGCTAAGTCGGGGCGAGCCCCAGCCAAAACACTGGCACCGCGTCAAGGAGAGAGAGAGAGAGAGACCTACGTTGTGTGACGGAGCCCGAACTGATGTGGGAGCAGCGTTTACACCTCCAGCTCTCGCACACCTCGCATTGATCTCACAACTTATATCACTACAGCAGGAAGAGTCAAAGTCCAGTTACCTAACTGCAGCAGACAGTGAACAAACCCTACTTCTTTTACAATAGTAGCTCGTTCTAAACTAATGTTTTACAGCTTCAGACTTTACTTCTCAATATTTTAATACAGACAGGAATTGTGCGTTTTTACAATCTCGCAGAAGCATCACAAACCCCTAAATGTCGGCAGTATCAATCATCCCTCAATAGCTTTGCAATTAGAGGAACATACTTTAAAAGGATTTTAATTACAGTGCATTACATCAGCAGTGATAGAGCTGCATGATTCCCTTTTAGTGAATTGACGCACACGTTCCTGACATCCAACCCCCCCCCCCCTCTTTCCTCATCGGTTAAAAGCTTCAAACGCCATTTCTCGTACAAACGTGTAGAGATGGCCGACATCAGACTGCGCTCGACGTGGACGTGCCACTGAGTTACCAGCGTCCCCCTCTCATCTCGTCCCCCTCTCATCTCGTCCAGCTCTCATCTCGTCAGATTTTAGAAACTGACACAGCACGCGGTAAAATAAGACATTTCCCTGGTGGCTGCCCCGACGATAAATCAGGTCGCAGCGGAGGAGAGCTTTAAAGAAATAGGGCGGCCTGCGAGCTCGATGACCGCTCGGCCTCCGCACGTTTTCCTACAGAGCCCCGAGTTGCTGGGTGAGATTGGATTCCCTCTCAGTCAACCTCCCCATCTCCCTCAGGTGTTGAACACAGCTGCAGTGTGTGTGTGTTGTGTGTGCGTGTGTGTGTGTGTGTGTGTGTGTGTGTGTGTGTGTGTGTGCATGTGCAGAGAATGACAAATTGTCTCATGCTCATGTTGACACTATCAATATAGCAACAAAGCCCCTGTGATGAATACAAATTACAAGGAAAGGTTAGCTAAGGACACATGGCACACGCACACACACACACACACACACACACACACACACACACACACACGTTTGGATACAAGTTGGATATAAGGCCTGAGACGTGGGGAAGAATTGAGATGAGGGATGTATGCCTGCATGACTTCTCTATAGCAAACATGCATAATATATGAATATATAAGCCCACTATGCCAAGTGCCTCTGCAGGTATGTATGCACTGTCCATGATCAGATGAAGGGAAAGCCTAACACAACACAAGGCCAATGTATTGACTCACTGATGCAAAAACTAAAGATAACACACACACACAATGCACACAGTCAATATGTTGATTTTTGAATTACGTGTTCACGTTTGAGACAATACGAGAATAAGCATAAATTGCAGGGCCAGTATTGTTTTATATTCACTAAATGCAAACGCTTGACAAACAGCTTCGCAAAAATCTAATTAGCGTTGCAGACAGCGGCCATTTGCAATATGATAATTACTTTGGTCAGTTAATCGAATGTGCATCTGAAGACATGAATCTGCCAAACGCCAGACTCGTAAAAAACCAGTCCCCTAAACATGTCTGATTTCTTTATTATCAAGATCCATGAATTACTTTCTGAGAAATGAATGGAAAATGTTGGAAAATGTTGCAACATCAGCTGATGTCCTGCATCTAGGGAGGCTCCAATTGAATGTTTTCGTCTATTTGCTTGATAAGACAAAGTTTATGCCAATTACCATCGGACTAATTGATAAATCAAGTAGTCGGCTCTAAAGCAAACCCACTGACAGGTCTAATGAAACAGACGTTTCCCAAACTGAATAAAACCTCCTCGGTCTGAGTCCCACAGGAGCGAGTGCACTTTATCTCACAGACACGTCGACCAGGACACCGATCGTACTCGTCATCGGTGAGCCGGCAAAATGTTGAATGGGACGTAAATGATGATTTTTATAATAAATAAGGAAAATTGTTAAATCCCAACGGCTGAGCATCTGAATGTGGCGCAAAAGATAAGAACCACAAACGACGAGGGAAAGGAAGATGTGATGAGAGACGATAACAGAGAATCACAGCACTGACTGTTAAGTACATAATCTGTATTAAAACGGTAGCCTGGCGAGAGAGGGAGAGCGGGGGAGAAACGAGGTGGAGGAGAAATTTACATCTTCACATCACACTCTGGTTTGAGTCACGGCGAGAACAGCGACGACCTGGAACACGGCGACGAAACCAAATACATTTTCATAAAATTAAAGACGGCACAAGGCAGAGGATGAATATCTAATAAGACTCGTTCAGCAGTTCTTCCTCTTCTTTCTCCCACCATATCTGTTCCCTCAGCCTCCCACCGCCATACACGCAATGACGCCATTGTGCGTGTTGGACACTCTACACGGTTGAGTGCTGCTCTGTTGCTCCACCTCAGGGGAAGAAGTGTTAGGAGAATCCTGCAGTGAGCAGGCGAGGTAGGAGGTAGGACGCAAACTGGAAGTAGAGATGCTGCGTCTATAAAGACCTGTCCTGTCCTCGTCCGGACCTGAGGGGAGTTTCCTCCGCTGACACTGTGACCTCTGACCTTTCCTGTTCCCTCGCGCTGGAGGCATTTATTCCACATCGCTACTCTGGAGAGTGTAAATCAGATTAGAGGCTGCGATGTCATATTAAGGTATAAACTCGACTGTAAATGGAGGCGTCTCGGTCGGAATTCAAATTTTCTCGACAGCCGCTCGTCCACCGGATCGCGTGGATCTCAACCTCTTCGGACCTCAGTTGTTGGAACTGAGCAGTTTCTTTAGATGATTGATTTTCACGGAAGCTTTCAACATCGCTTCTTCATTATTTAACGTGAAGATAAAGGCGGGGCTACGCTGCGAGGGCACGGCAGCCGCCCAACAGTTTACAGCGCTGACACGCCAGGATGTTAAGAAAGTTTAAACTCAACTGAGAAAATTGCAGTTTTATCGATCGATACATAGATTTGCGTTTTCAGGTTTCAGATATTGGTCTCTGAACATCTCTACTGGACCCGAGTGGAGCGATACCAAACAAGGCCGACTAACCACACAAGCTGGTCAAGCATCGAACCCCCACACCTGAACAGGCCCTGCACTGTTTCCTCAGTAAGTAGGGCATCATAAGCTGCTTCATCTCAGGTTTTAAATCACTTCATTCAGAAATGATCCTTCTCACATTGTGTGACGGTGGAGCAGCCTCATGTTTAACACCACATAATCTCAGTCGGTCCAAATTAGGCTAAAAGGAGGCAGAAACAGGAATGAGCTGCAGCCTGATATGGCCTCGCTGGTGGAAACCAAGCTAATGAAGGAGTATTGTGTAGCGGTGGTTGGCAGCAAACCGCACCGGTCAGTAAGCCCTGTTTATCCCTGCTGCTGCAGAACCGGCTAAAGGTTACAACTGCTTTAACGTGTCCTGCAGCAGAGACTGAAGATGAAGCTGAGATTAAACAGAGAAAATGTCGATGACAGATAATCAGGAGGGAAATCAATGGATGATAATAACACTGGTAGCTGGCACTAAATGAGTCCAGATGATATCGGCACTCTACACCCTCATGTGCAATCAATCATGTTAGAATTGCAATTTGAATTCACAATCTCGATGAAATCAATTCTGCCATATTTGCATTAGCAGGGAGTCGCACTGCATTAATGCAAAGGCATCTAATTGATCCTGACGCGCGTCAACACGACTGTACAACACAATCACGACGGGAGGAACATTAAAGCTATGAAACCAACCAGAAACAGAGAGTCTGACTGTTTGCACTAAATTAAACAGGTTATATTTCATTTTTACAGAAAGTGGTTTCCTCAAACAATAAGAGGAGATCATCATCATTAATCTCAGATCCAAGCACGAGAACCATGATCCTTGTTTAATCCAGAATCCTGTAGCTTTAATGTGTGTGTGTGTGTGTGTGTGTGTGCACGAGCGTCAGCTGTAGCCTGTAATGCCGAGAGAGCAGCTGACGAATCACCAAGCAATTAATTATTGAGGACCCCCTCACCTGCCTCTGCTAGCATGTTAGCTCGCAACAGCACACTCCGACATGCGACACTCAGGCACACGCGCATAGACAACACATGCAGTTTATGAGCCCAGTTTAAGAGGGAACACACACACACACACACACACACACACACACACACACACACACACACACACACACACACACACACACACACACACACACACACACACACACACACACACACACACACACACACACACACACACTCTTGCAGGGCCCCGTGGGGGGGTCAGCGTCTAAGCCGGATGCCTGATGAACCACAGAGGGATTTCTGAGGAAGCAGCCATATTCCCAGCGCCCACTCTGACGCACACACACGATGAGGATCAACCGCACATAATCACACGTATAGTAAACTGAACTCACACACACCCACACACACTAAGCGCACTAAGCACCTTGGAGCCGCAGGAGGCCGAGCAGGCGCTGGGTTAGGAAACCAGACCTAGTGAGGACGTATTAGTTCCTTCAACTCCACGTTCACAAATGTATCGTCGCACAAAAGGAAATGCAAACAAACACACGCTGTAACTCAAAGAGTCCGAGTGCATCTACGAAACAAACCTTCCTCCTCTCAGATTGTAGTCAGGGGAACATTTGGTTTTATCTGTTGACTCGATACCTTCACCCCTCTGACCTTTGACCTGCTCGTTGTAGGTGCCAGTGATTTGCAACCTGTGTTATTCTGTGATTGACTTGTGTCGAGTACGTGGGCAGAGACGGTAACATCGTCTCTTTTCGTGCGTTACAGCAGCATAAACGTGCCTCAAGCTTTCATGCGTACCCTTGTGCACTGTATCTTATAGTGTGTGTGTGACAGCGTGTGTGTGTGTGTCCAGCCCGGTGACAGAAGGGACAGGTGAGTCACTGTGGGGCTGAACACTGCAGCACCGCACATCACGACTCGCACAGACAGAACAGACAGAGAGAGAAAGAGGGATAAAGGCACCGGATTGGGCATGAAACAGCAAAACCCTGAGACATAAAAGAGCTCAACACAATGAGCGTGAATGTGATCGTCATGATAAACACCAACGGAAATCTGTGAATCGAGAAGGTGACGGGTAACATGTCGGCAAAGGAAGCTTTTTATGTGTCTGTCCCTGGCACAGTGTAAATCCCAGTCAGTGCCAATGACACCTGTATCCATCACTCCTGAGTGGAACTTCAAAGCCTTGTTATTTATACACCCGTCTGTCTGTGTGTCTGTCTGGATCTTTCACTCGGCTGTCACCCTCGGATCTGAATCAGTTTACGTGTGCTGGCGTTTCATTCAAACCCAAAATCCATCGACGCTTGATAATTGCGTTAATATTTGTCTTCCCGCCCATTTTTGTGTCCCTATGGGGACGGGCAGGTTTCTGCAGGAGCCCTCACACCTCGTCCACCTCACGGAAACAACTAATCCACCGTGTATCACTTAGTTTGTGCCTCTACCTGTGAGCACGTCAAGCAGAAAGCATTTTTGGTTGACAGGCACATGTTGGATCCAGAGCTGCTGTTTCATTCAGTTGTGGATGGAACCAGGTACCAAGTATTTCTTGTATGAAGTTATTGTTTCTATGATATCTATGATATATGACTGAGGGCGAGGGTTGAGAGCCGCCTGCTGCGTGGGAGCGAACGCACACACACACCAGAGGTACGGTGGTCATAGGATAAAGTGCTGACGGACCGTACGAGGCTCTGTAGAGCTACACAGCAGCACGTTAATGGCTTTAAGCTTTATTAAGTTTTCCTCTTGGTGTACGTGTAGGCGTCGTTAATGTTCGAAACACTTAAGAGATGAGTTTAATCTTCATTAGGCTACTCGGCGATAACATGTAGTTTAACGTGAAGCACAGAGGACGAACACATGGAAGCTGTGACTCATCTGTGGATGTCTGAGCTCCAGACGTTCTTAGAAAGTGTTTCCAAAGTTTTTCACTGGTTTTGACCTCAACATGTCTCCTTCTCGTCTCTGTTCCCCTCATTTTTCATCACACTTCTCAAATTAAGATGTCATTTAATGGGGGTGCAGAAGCTGCAGTCGGCAGTCAACTTTTATCAGCTTCACATGAGACAGAACAAGCTTTTAATCCCAGTATTTTTTGGGCTCAGTCTTTACTGGGTAGAACAGTGAGGTAATTTAGATGCAGCCTTTGCAGTAAAACTTTATGATCTCTGAGGAAACCGGTGCAGCTATTTATACCTGACACCTATGACCTCCAGGCCCGAGCAGAACAGATATGTCACATGTGATCTTAAAGATGACAAGTGGCTGAATCACATCCGTCATCACACTGCGTTCTGATCTTAAAAGCAAACATATCATTTTCCAATGAGAAACAGGAGATTATAAATGCTCTCACTGGAAACCGACATGTGACTGTGTGAACGGCAGAACGGAACAGGCTGGATGAGCCACGGCTAATATTTGACCAGCATGTGGGCTGTGGGTGGTTGTGCCCTGTTCCAGCAGGATGTGGCGACTGACGTTAAGTCAGCCTGATCTTCCCAGAGTCAATCCCCTGAACGGACCAAGACCGGCCCCTCGACACCCGGTCAATGATTAGCACTGAAGTACAGCTGAGAGACAAACTGCACTGAGATCAGCCTCGTGACAGGTCCAGTCAGAAAGCTGCAGATGGAGTGAAATGGCAAATCCATGGTTCCAAAGGAAAACTGATTCGAAATTGATTGGTGATTCATTTTAAGAGCATTTAATTGGATTGGTAAAGTGTCCAGATAATAACAGGGGAGAGTGATTTCAGTGATTTCAACTTAAACATCAAACTCTTTGATGAATGAGGCCACTGGAGAATCAACTGTAGCTAAAACTTGTTCAGGTTCATGAAAGCTCTCGATCCACAAAACCCACGAACATCCACGAACATCTGGCTTCACTGTGAACGGAGACGATCAGCGTTCACTCTCGGGTCACATGACTCTGCAGTAGACACAGGTTTTTATCGACAGTGATGGAAACATGACAACCGGGTGAACGAGCTAACTTCTTCTTCTCTGTTAGTTTGACCCTCTGCACTCTGACGCTGTAGCTTTTCCAACGATGGGCATTGAACTTCCAGGCTCTGGTGCTTAAGCAGCCATGAACATTTGTGTACTTATTGTGCGTTACACCTTGGCAACAACGTACAACAGGGATATTTCTCTTTCTATCTTGTGAACCACAATGACCTTTTGATGTTGACCTAAATTATACACTAACTCAGCCAAAAAAAAGACGAGTAGAAGGAATTATCTGAGCAACCGCATCCATTGAAACCACGGCTGAACTTTTGCACATGAGGCTGCTTCTCTTTCTTGCAGCAGATTCACATGTTCATTCATACCGTGTGGCGATGGAATCTAAATATATCATAAAGCTCCTCTGAGGTAGAAGGAGACGTGAGGAGGACGGAGCGAGTGTTTGAACGAGGGAGAAGACGGCAGGATGAGAGGAGAGGATTTACAGTAGGCATGTGTACTGTATGTGTAAGAGCGAGCGAGAGAGGTGGACTGTGTTAGATAGAGAGAGAGAGAGGGAGAGAGGGGGGGGAGGGAGTCACATGCTAGGAGGAGGCGTGGAGGGGGGAGCTGCCCGTCAGACCACTACGTCAGGGAGAAACGCCTCCCTGCCTCCCTCCCTCCCTCCCTCCACTACAACTCACATGACTGCAGCAGCCCTGTTCTGTAACTCCAGTCACGAGGATAGAGTAGTATTACAATAACCAGCCGGCAGGGGCGAGCAACACACACACACACACACAGACCAAAGGATGTGAGTTAGGGAGAGAGAGAGGGAGGGAGAGGGGGTGGAACAGCTCTAATAGCCCTGAGTAAATATTAACATATTAACGCTGCATTTGTAGAATAGATAACCTTATCGTTTTACACATGAAGAAAGAACTGAAGGAGTGATACAGTGAGCACTTTGATTTTTCGTCCTGTTCCTCATACTCGCACTTTATCTTTCTGTGTCACTCAAGGACTTTGCAGCGATCCGGCACCACGAGCCCCACGAGAAACATTTTAACTGCAAACACGAGGCAAATGAATGAATACGAACCTCAGCGTGTTTGTCTACTCTGGGATTTTATGCACATTTCTCCAAAATCCAGTTTGACGTATTGTGCATCACTGGAAAACTTTGGGCAACGCACTTGAATTTATTGCGGTTCTGGAGTTTTGAACGGAGGATTTAAATAATGTGAAACTATAGATAAATACTCGGACCCCCTTGGAATAACGCACATATACTGTATATATAAATATTCATTTTGCTATTATGTATAATTGACTGGTACAGCAACATAATGTCTTTCAGGAGTAATAGGGTCATCACTGAATATATTATGTGAACACACCAGTGTGTGTTCAAATAATACAGGCTTATCACATACATGGAATATTAGAGTGATACCAGGGGACACGCTAATCACAAATAGATAAATACACAATGAGTTCATATGTAATAGCTGTGATGTCACAGGATGTCTATAGTTTTATTACACGACTGCAATTTGTGTCTTCCTCAATGATGAGGTCTGTTTCCTCTCATCTTCCTCTTCTCCTCATGCAGCTCACATCTGTGTGTGTGTGTGTCTGCGTGTGTGTGCGCGTGTGTGTGTCACTGCTGCACGTTATAAATAGCCCACATTCTCCCTGGATCCCACCACACACTGAATTAACCTGCTTAGACTGACAATCACACGCACACGCACACGCACACGCACAACACAATCCAATGACCGTGCAATCAGAGCAATAACACACAATATCCCAGTGACGCAATCTTATGCAGTAAACACAGGGGTCCTGTATTCCAATGACAGACCGTGCTATGGGTTTCACGTGCACGCTAATGATCCGTGCGTGTTGTGGCAGCGTGACTCCACAGCAGCAGGAAGATGGAGATGAGACCTGATAACGTTCTGACAATTCAATTCCTTTAGCGAATCCCGTTTGGAAAACTACTAATTTATAATTTTCTTCCAGTTGTGAAAAATGCACGTGTCATATTACACAGCTTTACGTCAGTGTTCATCAATACCTTCATATAGTTAATTCGGGAAACTTATTGTATGCAAAACAGCAGTTAATTAAGATTAAATATCAACTTCTCTCACTGTTAGACGCTACTCGCTGCCGCCCTCCGAGGGGGACTTCAGCAGGAGATTATTCGGGGATTAACAGGAATACCAGTTATAAAAGTTCACATTCCTTTTTAAATGATGCTGCTTGGTGTGTTCACTGTAAGCCGAAGTCTATTCAACATCACGACCTTTCATTATAACAAAAAATGACGTGTAAGAGGATGTGCACGTTTGCAGGAGAGCCAAGGAATCCCTTAATTCTGAAGAATTCTCAACGCAGTCTGGCGTCTTGGCGTTTTTCCTTGAAATTCAATGCATTATGATGTATCCACGCATCCCACATAGCAACACATCATTCTTCATCATCATCCTCCTCCTCCTCATCCTCTCTCCACTCGAACGTAACGCGAGGATCCGCAGTTTCCCCCCTCGCCGAAGCCCAACGACCGTGAGAACCAGAGGACGGTGTCGTAACCGCTTCCCAACGATTACGCAAACGGTTACGAAAACGCAAAAATCACACCAACTTTCTAATCGGCGGAGTCTGCACCGCACGCGCGTGAACCGGTGATCTGGACGAATCTGGAAAAACGTTTCGAGAAGCCAGAGAGGCGCCCTCAACTTTACAGAGCACCGGGGGCACCGGGCACGTTCACCGGGCGAGGGGGAGCCACGGATCCCCGGGTTCGAACCCCCGGTGCCGCGGGGAGCAGCTTGTAACGAACACTACATAACATCACAGACCTCTGATGTGTCAGTTTCCTCTTTATTCAACATCCTGATTCGACTGCGCGAGAAACCACCGACCACAGCGCGAGGGTCCACGGAGCCGCGCCGCGCGTCCAAAACACAAATACGCACAGGGGTTTTTTATTTTCTCTGCTCGATTCTCATTCAAAAAGCTGCGCGACATCAGCCACGGGGGACGGATCTCAACGCGTGCACGTCAACAAACAGTCCCCGGGATGAGTCCACGCGTTCCGGGGCGCACCACGTGTCCACGTCTCCGGCACCGACACGAAAAACTTCCCCTCAAGAATGCGTCAAAAGTTTCCAGAGCGCCGCTGTGAATACCAAATCCTCCGCCCCCGGAGCGGCGGCGGCGGCGGCGGCGCACCGGCTGCTCCGCGCGTCCTGCACCGGCACTACCGCGGTTACTCGTTTAATCCGTCGTTTCCTCATCGCCCCGCACGGATGACAGTTCCTCCACAAAACACGTGAAAGCCACACGTCAAGACCGAGGAGGAGGCGAGCACGCACACACACACACACACACACACACACACCGGTGCACCGGGTCGCAGTGAGCCGGGGAGATGCTGCCTGCAAGCCGGCAGAAAGCCTCCCATCAACCGGGCGTAGCGTGCGCCACGGCCGGCGACGCGCAAAGACGCACCCCGCCCTGCAAAGCCCAAAGTCCCGTGGTTCCGCAGAGGCCGGGCTCTTACCTGGCTGTCGGAGTTTTCTGTCAGGTAATTGAAGACAAAGGACGAGAGTTCCTCATCTAATAGTGGAGCGCAGTCCGCCATCTTCTAGTGAATGAGGAGCCGTGGAGTCAGAGAGCGGAGTATAGGAGGAGGAGGAGCAGTGGGCGCGACCCGCCTGCAGGGGGCGCATCTGTTTACACACACGCACACACACACACACACACACACACACATTAAGAGACCTCCAGGGGCCAATGCAACGACTCCAGCCCCCCCCCCAGCAATAAAAACAGCATTCATTTAAACTGCCACTCAATCACCTGGAGGTTAACAGCACAGTTTATTGAATACAGCCATTTCAATAAGTCATAACTATCACATGAAATTACAGGTATTCATATTAACAGGTAATCTGTGAAATATTGATTGTATCCATGATGCATTTATATGGATTTGTGTAATTATTTAATTCAGTTATTCAGCTGCAGACAGAAAAGCCTCCATCTCACCTCAGTGGTACGAGTGTAAACTTTAAAGCAAGATTCTCAAATGATTTTTGACGTTTAAATATTTCCTCACTGTGATGAAACTCCAAATTTGGCACCTGGGATCAGCTGTTCAGGCTGCGGCTCAGGGGCCAGAGAGGGTCGTCCACTAACCACAGAGGGTTGGTTTGATCCCCGGCTCCTCTAGTCTGGATTCCAAAGTGTCTCTGGGGCAAGATACTGAACCCTAACTCTAACATGACATCTGTGCCGACACCGTGTGAAGGAGAGAGGAAGCTGCGTTGTGCGAGCGCGACTTAAACTGAAAAGCACTTTGAAAAGTGGAAAAACAAAAGCTAACGCAATACAAACCCGCTTCTCCAGAAGCTGCTTTCATCCGGAGTCTGGTTGTTATCACAAAGGGTCTGATCGTTCAGGACGCACCACGCTGCCTTTGTTTTCAGAAGCACGGTTATAAGTGTCCGAGCTTCTGTTGCCGGGTAACTGCGAAAACCTGCCTTTGTCAGTCATTTGGCTGATGAAACACCGTGATGCAAGTCGCTGCTGTAAACGGTGACATGAGACGGAACGATGAACAGAAAGTTTTCTTGTTTTAATGAGGGTGTAAAGTTTGGTCCACGCTGCAGGAGAATTGATTAACAGGTGCAGCGATGTGGCTCCTCGTGGTTCACCTGGTTGAGCAGGCGTCTCCGAGCCCTTTGAAGCAACTCCAGGCCTTCGTTGCATGTCTTCCTCTGTTTCTCCTGCTTACTTTGTCCGATCGATAAACACAAAATGCCAGAAATATATTTATAAGTGCAGCAACAAGGGGGTGGATGCTTCTCTAAAATAACCTCATTGTTGGCCAAGTTTTCCATCCACCAATGATGTTTTTACTCCTGTTCGTTTGTTCGTCAGCAGGATTACGCAAAAATCCCGAAACTGATTTTCATGAAATTTGGAGGAAGGATGAGACACAGGCCACGAAAGAACCATTTAAATGTTGACATGTCTCCAGACGAAGGGACGGAACCAGGATTAAAAGAAAAAACTAGAACATTTTGAGTTTTGGGGACATTTTCCCAGATTTCTCCGAGAATAACTCGTAGATCTGCCACATTTGGCTGATGTTTATTGAAATTGGTGCAGATCCAAATAAAACTCTGCATCCAGCAGACTTCAATGTGGCTTGAGGGAGCTGTTCATGGGCCTTGGCTGCGGAATGAACTGAGTGACATTCTAGTTTGGGAAAAGTAATCAATAATCATTACCCAGTAAAAAAAAAATAATAATCCACACTTCACAACCACTTGTATTTCACTGCACCTTCAGTGGAGCTGGCTCACACACCCTGAATTCCTGAATGTTGGCTCAGCAGAGGCGAACTTCACCAGGTTATCTACCAGAACACACAACGTTTGGCAGGTAGCTCGACCACGTCTCACAGCACAAACACAGAGGAAGTGATGTCAACCCTGTGACTCCTGCTAGAGACATACAGTATGTGCAACATGGAAGGTAAGGACTCTGATGCATATCTCTGAATTTCAACTTGCTTTTATTTATCCATCATTTAAACCAGGAAGGTCCCATTAAAATACAGCATCTCCTCTGTCGGGGGGCGTCCTGGTCAAGATGGGCGTGAATGAAACGAGGAAGTTTCCACTATAAACACATCCGGGACAAATGACGCACTCAACCGCTCTCAAACTAATCAAACAGATTAAAATCAATGTGACTAAAGGAATCTGTGGCTTAAATGAATGATAGAATATAAAAGAATCACATACCTCTTTAAAAAGGGATTTGAACATGCCAGTGGAAGTTTAGGATGTCGTGAACTACTTTTCATCGTAAAACAAAGTAATCACATTACTGTAACTTTACTGCACAACACTGTCCCACGGGAGGAAGGATCTGATCCTGAAACATGTTGGACGGTGCAAAACAAAGTGTTTGTCTTAAATTAGATTTAATTATTAAATACCCAACTAACAAATCAACCTGAAAACAACCTGAGCTAAAGGCAGGATTGATGATTATTGATTCTTCGGGTTGAATTTTGCAGTTTGCATGGAAAACATTTTGAGATTGAGTCTTTCCTGCTGTTTGAATCTCAGCCTGTGTCACCAGAGCTGCACTTTCTCCCTCGTTCCTCTGCTGTTGTATCATCATTTGAGGAAGACATCATTAATTCTCACCTGTATTGACTCCTGCACATGTCTGAACTCAGACCGGAGCTGTTTGCTGCTGCCTGCCTGTCTGCCTGCGTGTTTGTGCAACGCAAACATTTTAAGAGTTTCAGCGATTCAAAACTAAACCAGTAACTGTGTCTGATCAGTTTTATGGGAGTGAGTCATTCAGTTTGCAAGAACACGACATGGAGACTGGACGAGATCTCACATCACAACACTTTAAAATGGTTTACGTCTAAGTTATTAAATGATTCTTTTAAAATACACAGAAAGCATCGTGTCATATCGTTCAACATAATCATCACATGGTGGAAACTGGACTTTGTTGTAATGTAAGATTCTGTGTTTGTTATTTCATCACAAGTTTCCACACAACTGCAGCTATTCCCACAAGCAGCTGCAGCCAGAAGGTAAAATCAGGCATTAGGACACACACACACACACACACACACACACAAACACGTGTAAGGGTGATGGCCATAACAGAGCTGTGTGTGTGTGTGTGTGTGTGTGTGTGTGTGTGTGTGTGTGTGTGTGTGTGTGTGTGTGTGTGTGTGTGTGTGTGTGTGTGTGTGTGTGTGTGTGTGTGTGCGTGTGTGTGTGCAGTCCTCTTATTTTAACCTTTAACATCTCATTTCCATGGTTCTGATCCTTGTGTCTATCTGTGACAACGACACCGCTCAGTTCCCCTCAAGGTAAAGTTTACTTACTGAGATCTGAGAAACAGGTTTTTAAAGAAAGCTGCTTTGACAAACTTGTTTTGTTTCAACACAATCCAACAGCTAACGTCTTCAAATGCACAAACTGAACGTGTCACCGCCGGGGGGGGGTCCTCTCTGAATCCAGAGGTTCAGATAATCTCAATAAAATTGTGTCATTCCCCTTCTCTCCCATTTTCACATTTCCAATTTCTCTGCACTTCCGCCACCTTCGCCATTCTGCAGCTAAAATAGAAACATGTCACACAAGTTTAAAAATAACCCACTTGCCACGCTTGCATGTTTTCTGGTCAGTAGTGTCAAAGGTGAAGGAAGAGGTCGAGGTTACTAGAATATACACACGCTGTTCCTGAACTGGCATTCGAGTGATGTCCTCTTCTTGTGTTACCACATATGATATTTACATGGTCGGCCTTCAGCCAAGCCTCTGATCTCAGAGACGACCACGGATACAGGGAAGTAACGTTCAGTGGGTCAAAGGTCAGAATGCAAATCTGTGCATTCATATTCCCGAGGTGTGTGGAGGATTTGGAGGTGAGCTGGAGCGAGAAAGGCACGGTTTTTAAAACTTTGTACCACATCTAAGTTCACTTAAATAAAACACGTGTTGTGTAGAAAATACTAACTCCACAGGGGAAGCGTCTCCCGACCGCATACGACCCTGTGCACTTTTCAGATTTGGTTACTTCTGTGCACAAACAATCTAGAGCTAAAAGGAGCGAAACACAAAATGTGCCGGAGAGACGGGGAAGTGCCACGGGGGCTCGCGAAAAAAAAACAAACGTCTGAGCCCAAAAGAAAACTCAAGAAGACAAACAGGCTCTGAGCTGCAGGAACCCGGGCGCTGTTACTGCCTCACTATATCACAGCGAGCTGCAGCGGACCACCGCGAACACAGAAACAATCCGGTGCTCCTCGTCGTAAACTCAGATGATGGGTGTCTCAGCAGCGTCCAGCCCGTCCAAGAGGACATTTCAATAGTGTTTAGTCCCCCAGGGGTGCGGCACGCCCAACCAAAGACAAGGCCGCCATCTGAGGTCAAGGGGGGGGGGGGTGGTCTCACAGGCAAAGACAGTATTTCATCTAAGTGGACATTCCAATGATAATCCAGGTTACGTCCTCAACTCACACCCGGGCTTTGATATTGGCAGATCAGAAAATAACTCCGAGTTGTGAACACGGGGAGCTTCTGAACTCTGCCCCCACGTGCAGGGGTCAGGCTGACCTCACGTGACTTCAGGGGTAATTGGAGTTTCCAGCGCTCGCACCGTCACAGGAAGTGAAAGTTTTGATTTTGCTCGACAGGATGAATTTATTTTTGCATGTTTGTCCAGTTCTGTATTTCTTTTTTGATGCAAGCATTTCTGCAGTGATAACTGTTATTGTGTGGGGAAATGTTCACTGGACAAAGAATCAAAATCTTTGAGACAACACAAAAGACACAAACAGGGGAACATACCCCCCCGAAAAACTGCTTGAGTAACTTTACATGAGACAAACTTATACCAGGGCAGTAAAGGAATATGGTGACATCTCAACCAAACAATATCATTTGAAACCAGCTACATATTCATAACGCTGCCTCACTTGTTCACGTGCTGCAGTTGGTTGAAAGCTGCGTTTGAACTTTATTTTGTCCGAGCTGTCTGACTCCCGTCCAAACCTCCTGCCACAACAGATCGATACACACAAAATGCTCCGGGAGAAAATATCTGCTGCTGCGACAGGGGAGAGGGTGAGGTGACACGGTATCAACAAAAAAAAACAGTCCTGCCAAAACACAAAGGTACCTCCGTCGCCTGGAGATGGAGGTGCAGCAGATAGGGTGCGGTGCCTTCAGGACCCAGACGTCCCGCAGCTACGTCCACAGCAGGTTTCATGTCGTTCTGAGCGGTGAAACCGATCAGACAAACGAAATGAGCATCCTCAGGCCCGGCTGCCAGATGTGCAGGCAGCGAGTATTTGGGTTAAAAAACAAAGAGGATGTTTTCTACGTACTTTATGTTGACTCATCTCAGGATCTCAGTCAGAGGCTGAGAGGAATCCAGTCATGTCAGAAGGATGTTCCAGATATAAATATCCAGAGCAGGGGGCTTCATCGGTACATAGGAATCTAGACAGGCAGCTAGTCGGCCAGTCACAGAGACGATCAGGAGGTCACACAGCCTGACACCTTGTTCACAATGCAGAGATCGACTCTTCATCGCCAAGTCTTCTTCAACATGAACCAAAGTTACTGTTAAAGGAGACGTGTGATGCTTCTTCAGGTTTGTTTGTGAATGGAGCTTCCCTCCCGACAGAAAACGCTGCAGCTCCTCGTTAGTAACGATGTGGGACATCGTGATTTGAATAACAAATCCAGGTGAAGTGAGAGCGGAGGCCGACATCTCTGACACCAGCCGGACGCTGTTGACCAACCACAACAGAGCGGACCAGTTGGCCAATTAGAGCCGACTGGATTCATCAGCCTTAAAGAGACAGGGACCCAAGTGTTTCAGACAGAGGCTGAAAAGAGGAGCAGCAGAGCCCCAAAGTCCCAAAGGAGCCCCTGCTGTGAACACACAGTAAAAGTTAGGGTTAGTGTGTTAAATTGCTTGTCTGATGTTGCTAGTTAGCGTCAGGAACAGATTCAGGAACGTTCCAGCATTAAATGATGAGATGAGATAAGATAAGATAAGATAAGATAAGATAAGATAAGATAAGATAAGATAAGATAAGATAAGATCCGTAGAGGAAATACCAAGACAGAGCAGCAGACTGTCACGAAGCCAAACCCTCAGCTGTCCAGCCACGTTGCCACAGAGCCGCTGAGCCAACAGAGCAGCCTCTCAACAGGCTCAATGAAACACTTTACTGTGAAAGAGCCCAATAAAATATGTGATGTCTGCACCAGTGTAACATTTACACCATTCAATATTTCCACAAACAGCCAATAAATCACAGTAAAGTTGCCTTTTACAGATTGAAGTGGCACAAGCTTTCTCCTAATCGCCCTTTGATTGTAACAGATTATGTGTAAACTCATGTGAACGACGCGCTGAGGGAAGAAAGTCGGCGGATATTCAAATCCGAAGACGAATGTCAAGGAAAGGGCAGTTTCCTTTTTTTTAATGTTGTGTTGTTGTCGTTGTTGACGTCCATTTTTTTAAATCCCACATTAGCTTCCAGACTCACCCCCTCATCTCCCTGTGTTATATTTAGCGACGGGGTCCGGAAACGAATTAATTTACATTTCTTATCCTTAAATAAATGAATCTTTGCCGAGGACATTACGGAATCAAGAGCGCCGTGATTTATGGGAGTGTTTAATTCAAGGCAGCGGGGGGCGTTGGCACGTAACAGGGGGTTTCATTACCTGGTTGGCCAGGCTGGTGAAAGGCTGCAGGAGAAATACAGTGTGGACTGAATCTGAGCGATACAGGTATTAATTCACCGTGCGGCGCGGCGTCCGCTCGTGCTCGTGCTCGCTCGGTGTTTTGCTCGCTTGCTCTCACGCTTCTTCTCTCTCAGTCATTCTCTGGCTCGCTCTCGCTCAGCCAGGGCCTCTGCCAGCAGACTGACCTTAACCTTTGCAGTGATTAACGCAGAGGACGGAGCCGACACATCACGACTGGGTCCTCTCATATGACTGCATTCGTTTCTGTTCCATCCAGATCAGCTGAGTTACATACGTGTCAAACACAGTGTTGCTTTCACCGTGGTCAGATCGAGGTCGACTCTCAGGTCACCGGCGTTCAAGTCAGAGTCAAAGCATGAGTCAGGTCTTCTTCACCCGAGTCATCGAGGGGGAGATGGATGAATTTGCTACAAATACGATAAAAGTCGTTGTCTCCAACTTCCAAGTCTGAAGGTTAAAAGGTCAAACACCCGGCCTCCTCCACGTTAGCAGATGGGACATGGACCTAAAAAGTCATGTGACATAAATTCTTCTCAAAGATATGTTTCATTTGTTCAAGTGTTCATGTTTCTGATAAGCTGGGTTTGAATTAGTGATTTGATGATATATAAACGGGCTAAAACGTCATGATTGATCAGAAGTCACCAGTCGGCTCCTGAAGTCCAAAGTTTGTCCTGAAGATCAGAACCGGAGTCGTTCTTCAACACTGGTCGACCACATTAAACCAAACCTCTCATTAGATCCTTACTCAGATGTTTAATGTCAAAGCATTTTCAGACAAACTGCAGATTATTTTAAATCATCGCAACTGGAAGCAATTCTGTCATCTTCTATCAGAGAGGCTACAAATGTCATTATTCCCATATATTTTGAATAAACTGCAAAATCATACACAGTAAAAATGTCATGGCTGTGGACAAATTGAGTCTATAATTGTAAAATATATAACATGTAATGGAAGAGCATTTCAGTAAAATAAGTAAATTTCTCATGGAAAGGGTCAAACGCCATTTGGTTAAAAATAAAGCAATAAAGTCAAAGCCATAAAACTCCCTGCATCTCAGTAGGTCAAATACAGAACATTGTTTATAATGTATATATTCAAATATACTCGTCATCAAATTGAAAATACAACATGTGTCCTTCAATGTTCGGTACATTGATGCCGATTAATGTCACAATTCCTTCAACATCATGTAACTGACAGTTTTTAAAGGTGGAATAAACAGTGAGTGTTGGAAAACCTAAACTAAATAAAGTATTTAACAGTAATTCCCTGGATTTACTGCACGTAAAAACAGTTTGTGTTGTGGTGCCATATTATTTGTACACGACGGTATCAGCTGTACATTCGCGCTGAGCTCCTTGATGTTTACAACGGGCTGCAGGATTCCTCTCAGACCTCTGGCACCGTTTGGGACATAATTTACGAGGCGATCTGGAGTCTGCTCCAAGTAGGAGTGACAGCGCTGCCCAAGATGCTTGTGAAAGGTCTGGATGTGAACCCACACTGTAAATAGGTTCTATCTGGTGTGTCCTCACACGGTGACCTATCAGAGACCCCCGCTGTATTAATAACGCATTGTGGGATGTTTTTATATCAGCGTCTGTTTCTCTCTGTGTGCTCCTGCCGACACGGTGATTTAAGGCGGTGCAGGAGGTGTGTGGGTGTTGATGCTGATGGACGACGCGTCACAAACACACACCTGTTGCAAGCAACAACAAAAACAAAGTGAGCGGCAGGATGAAGTGAAGAAGTGAAGAAGTGTGAGAGCCGTCAGGTTTTCATTTCACCAGCTACAGTGGCAGATTGGTCGAGTGTATTTATATTTTGCAGTTTATGGACTGGAAACACAAAATAGCCAGAGTCAGATGTGGTATGTAAAAATATACTAGACACAGCCACTGTGAACACATGAGTATCAGTAATGGTCATAATATGATTCGTTCTGTGGGACTGCGAAACCATTTGGACTCCTCACTTGGGTGTGGAGTCTGTCGGGACCCGTCGGGACGTGTGGGGGTCCAACCAGCTCAGACTGGGTTCGGACAAAACATTTAAAATGATATTTGAGTTGGGTTGAGTCACGTTGGCTGGGCTACTTGATTTTTTACGCTAGATGTTCCAGGAGAAAACATCAGGACAGAAACAACAGGTTGGCTGTTGTGTTCGGGTTGAGCTTGGTTCGTTTTCTGTCGGGCTTGGATGAGTGTTTGTGATAAAAGATAAATGATTGTTTTCTGGTGTGTGAAGATCGAATGTGTGTGTGTGTGTGTGTGTGTATGCTGACGTGTTGCATGTTGCACAGGCACCACAACGTGCACATATTGTCCCTCAGATATTATTCACAACTCAACACATTGAAGTGCAAACCTTACAATAAAGCCCCAGTTGTGTATTTGACATTAGTGAATATCTCCAGCGTTTAGTGCTGTCGTAAATGTAATTGGTGGATGAGTGCACACGACCAGATCTGCGGAGCAGAGCGCACGACCAGGAGAACGACAACGTGGAATGGTAATGTAATCACGGTGATTTGGAGCTGAGAGAGTAAAGAACGTGATAACATGGTCTGTTAAGATGGAGGCCGTGAAATACTTGGGAAAAGGAGCCAATAAATCAATTAAAGCATCTCTGTATTCATGCTGTGCTGCGGCACGGAGCCGAGGAGGTGACATCACTGCTGAGCAGCGTAAAGGTCACGAGGACGATTTGAGCTGAATGGGCCAAAAATAACGATCGTACATGTGTGTTAATTAAAACAATATATGGGGTTTCCCTGTGAAAACAAGGCTTCCATGATGGTGAGACCATATGTTTGTATTCTCACTTCAGTGTTGTTGTTTACAGCTCAACCCCACTGGCGTCGGCCATCATCACCAAAAGATCTGGAATCTCCTCGTCTTTCCAAGTAGACGTCTTCATCTTCTACGTCATCCTGAGATATTTGTGTTCTTCCAGTTTCACGTCCTCATCAATGAATCCACTCTCACTGCTCTCTGGGAATTATCCGAACATTTTCCTGCTTCTCACATCGAGCACCTCTGGAAGATTTCAGTGTAAAATGTGCAGATTCATTGCTGGTCTGATGAATCAGCTTATGTCTGGAATCTGAAGAGTGATACAGTCCAACAAAATCATTAAATCACATCAGGCTCAGGTCTGGAAAATAAAGAAGTTCTTGGGTTTACATCAAACAGGAAATTAGCACAATCACACTTTAGGTCAAAGGAGGAAACTCTGTAGAAATCAATCATTCCAAGCAAGAAAATATGTCAAAAGCTGAAACACCAAATCTGCTTTTCAATTAGTCCTGCAGAATATAAACAAGAAGCCATATTTCACCACTACAGAGGCTGTAAATAACGTCGGTATCACCTGAAGGCAGCATTAACATGAGAAGCACAGCTCTGACCTTCAGTCTCAACTCACTGCCTCTGCTCGCTGTTTATTTACTTCACCTCGTAATTCACTCACTTCAGCTGCAGAGAGATTTCACACGTGTGGACCCTCGTGAAATCTGCTGCATGGGACTAAATCAAAAACTAGATTGGCACTAAATACACTTTATTATTATTATTCATTACATCATAATTATTCCCTGAGAAACTGTTCCTGGATCTGCCTGAAAAACGAGTTCTGTGCCGATCCTTCCCCCAAAAGTTCTGCAGAAATCCATTCAGTAGTTTTTATGTAATTTTCACAAACAGAGATGAAAACATAACGAACACATGATTTCAACCCGAGGCGTTCCTGCTACCGTCCTAATCTCTCCTCTGATTGGTTAATACGAGTTGAATCGAGGGTCGAGGATGAGCTCACTTTGCCCGAAGGCCGCACACATTCATACATGAAGGAAATTAAAATGCTGGAACGTGCACGTGAACCCAGGGTCCTGCCTACATTTGCGAAGTTGGCAGTAAATCTAAATAGTTCACACAGTCGGCGGCTCCACATCCTTCAACACACAAACACCGAGCGGAAGAGTCAACGCAGGCAAAATGCAAATCCACCGCTCCGGCACATGCAGATTCTTTAGAGCTCTGATTGCTTCTGGTTCATAATCATTGTTGTTTATGTTCAGTTATAACAGCACACAAGTGCTTTTATGCATGCGTCTATAGTTTTTATAAGAGTATATTTATATTTTCACATGATCAACGAGGCAGACCTGATAATTCATCTGACAAATCCGGTTGTTGACACTTTTGCTCATTAAAGTTTAACTGCACACACACACACAGGAAATAAACTTCACTATCATCGCTCCTTCCCTCAGTTTCTCTCTAGCACGATCCAGGCTACACACTCGTTTATTAATATTTCATATTCACTCGACATGTGTTTGTGTTTCGGAGTTTATCCGTGTTATCTGGAAAAAGACAAGGGCCGAACTTCTTTTCTGTTAAGTAACCTTTCTGCCTCAATTTTAAATTCAAAAGGATTGAAGAAGCTGAAAATGATCGACAGAGTGTTAAAAGGGTCAAAAATCAAATGATTATAATATATTATGAAAGTGTTGAGCCCAGTGGGAGGAGCTACAGGTTTAAAAGAAGATGCTTTGTATGAGTTTTTCCATCAGATTCGTTTTGTTTTATAATATTTTAGGGAATTTTATTTATTTCTGTTTGCAATAAATCACCCAAAACATCCACCATCTTACCATCTTTGACTTTGTCTGTTTTCTTCCTCATTTCTCAGGAGACTGCAGCGTCCGAACCTGCAACATGTCCACGACACCATCGTGTTTTTCTGCCTGATCTTCTGTTCGAGTCCAAAATCACATGAATGAAAATCAAAAAGCTCAACTTGAAGAGTCTCAGCTCAACCTCCTCTCTCTCTCTCTTCTTCTCTCTCCCTCAGTCTGTGTCCTCGATCGTTTTCTGTCTCATCTCATTAAAAGTTTAACTCATGTTCGGCTCATCCCACATTTCCCTCCCTGGTCCCGTTGGAAGCTGTTTCCACCCACAGAACAACCAGTGATAACGATGCAATTAAATTCCCACCAAAGCAACATCGTGTTCCTGTTACAGCTACAATATGTAAGAGCTGTTTGCAGTTTACAGACAAAGACATCAATGCAGATCTCTAAATTCATCTCATCTGGTTTTCAAAAAAGACAATTTATGGTTTCTTTCATAATTTAATGCTCATCCAGGTCCAGATGTAGATCATCACGTGTCTTCATGTTTACATGTGTGTGATCCTGTGTTGCACCAAGTGAAGACCGTCCCTCATAAACCAGCTCATTGATCAGCTCGATGATAAAAATATGACGGAGGATAAAATCATATTGTAGATGATGTGCAGAGACACCGAGTCACACAGACAGACAACGTCCTGTATTGACGTGTATTATAGAAAAAGCATGTCTTGTTTGCAGTTATCAATCAGAGCTGTGACCTATTTCATAGACGGGTCATGTGTTCATTGATCTCTAACTGAACGTGGCCCCCCCACAGCCCAGCTGATCAATGGGACTCTGTTTTACAGAGATGTGCTCCGGTAAAACTTTTCTCTGGCTTTTATTTTGAAATGTTTTCATGAGAATTTGATTATAATTTGAAGCTCGTCACAGATTTATCACGATAAAGAAAGTAAATCATCTGCAATTGTGAAATATACATCTGAGAAAATCTGAGTGTTAAAGTTAAATCATCACTTTATTCATCAGGTTTTATCTTACATACAATCACCTACTTCAAAAAGAAAGTGCACAATTCATGCACATTTTCCGTCTCATAATTTGTGATTTTATCATGTTTCTGTATTTAAAAAAACTATATATTTGTAATATTTCACCACTTTTAATGAAACTCTGTACTTTTATTTCTTCAATTCTTCATCTTAAGGTTATAAGGTTCGGTTCAGGCCTGAAGTCGTGAAGATAACAGATGTTACAGTTAACAGCTTCACAAAAGATCCTTACAAATGTGTGTGTGTGTGTGTGTGTGTGTGTGTGTGTGTGTGTGTGTGTGTGTGTGTGTGTGTTGTAGACTGTGATGGAGACTGATGAGGAGAAGACAGAAAAAATCAATTCAGACTCTTCCTCCTCTTTGATTTCAGCGACTCTCCTCCCCTCGTCTCAGCCTCTCTTTTGCTTCACCGCCCTCTTCGTCTCCTTCTCCATCCGTCCTCTTCCTCCTTTCCTTCCCTTCATCTCCCTCCCTCTCTCCCTCTCCTCCTTACTCACTCCTTCCCTATCATTATCTCTTACTTCTCCGCCAACTTCTGTTCTTCTCCACTCTCCTCGTACGCCTCATTATAACCTCCATCTCCTCCTCCTCCTCCTCCTCCTCTTTTACATTCTCTTTCTGTCCCTCTCTCATCCTTCGTTACCTTCTCTCCTTCTCCACCTCCACCTCAGTCACCTCTCCTTCCCTACAGCTCCCCATCAGATCTTCCTTTAACTCTTCATCCTCTCTCTTCTTCTCTTGACTAAACCACCACCCTCTTCCCTCTCTCGTTATTACCATTGTTCTTGTTTTATAAATCTCATCCTCTCCTGTGTCTCTCACACTCAGGGACACATGGTGATGAACTGAGGTGCAGATGTGCAGCGTTTTCAAATGTCTTCATTCACAGGCTCGCTGAGGAAGTTCTCATCCAGATATATGAAGAGTAAAAATCTGCTTTTCACGCTGTACTTTAACACTGACCATCAGCAACAACACAGCTGGAGGCAAGAGCTGCTGGGAGTGAAACACTACTTCCAAAGAAAAGAGTAATTGCATTTAAGGCCTGAAAGAAAAGCACAGCGTTTGCAAAAAATAATTTAACCCTTAACTTGTAGTGATTCAGCGTCTAAAATCGTTATTCACGCTCAGTTTTGACAACAATTGAACTAAGTGCTGTGGTAAACTTTCTTTCTAAGGCCTGTTTATATGATCCAAGTGATTGTCCTTCATCAATATTGAAGCAAACTGCTCTTCCACGTGAATTTCTGTGTATTTCTGGATCATACTTGGTCCCACATGTCCCACTGAAAGATTGAAAACCTCAACTATTTTTATGATTCAGAAAAACAGAGAGAACCAGAATGGTACTGAGAGCTCATATCTCCACTAAGGTTCATGCTCTATCTCTCCACATCAGTGTTTCCCATTGATTACCCGTCATATTCTGAGTTTCTTAATGAACAAAAACAATTTACATTTATCATAATAACACAACAGATCTCTAACTTGGTGTTTTACTCTGTAGCTGCATTGTAGAGCTCAGCTATTTGCTGCTCACTCACTCACTCGCATGGTTGAGCAATCGCCCATAAAGTTGCTACCGTCCCTTAATTCAATCAAGCAATACCAAAGTGCACACACTCATAAATATCAGTTCCCTAAACGTGCCTGATGAGTTTCTTGACATAAATGCAATGTTTCTTGGGAAATCTACAGAAATGTAAAGAAAAATTCTGGATCTCTCCAAACCAGCGGCTCTTCCGAGGCCAATATCTCATCCTTTCACCAAGTTTCAATAAAAATCTGTTCAGTAGTTTTTGTGTAATCCTGCGAACAGTCAGTCAAACAGCAGTAAGGATACAACCACACAGTCTCCCTCTACTCTGAGCTGTGAGAGTCCTGAAGTCACGAATCCGATTCAGTTCAGTGTCCATCAATTCAATCTGAAAACATGAAAAATGACCATAACTGGGAGTCAGGTTTCCGTGCACCGGTGGCGCTGCAACATCCCACTGTGTCTATATTTACTCTGGCAAAGTCTCTATCTTTAGGCCGGCGTTTTTCAAGCCTCCCTGAGCAGAATAGCAGATCTTGGATCAGCGGGCCCGCCTCCCTGACTCCCTCAATCTCGGCGACGTGGGAGAGATAAAAGCTGAATGCAGAGCAGCTCCTCTCATGTGAGGAGCTGCCGCTGTGAAAGCCTTCCTAAAAACTACATGATTCCCATAACCGTGCTGCTTGATTTCCACCGTGAGCAGGCAAAAGCGTTTCCCTGTGAAATGTAGGACGCAGGAGTGCAGCCGTCCTCTTCCCACCGAGCAGAGGGAGCCGCTGCATGTCTGTCACCGAGATCCGCCTGAATACTAACGACTGGGTGTTATGCAGCAAGAATGAAAATTTATGCAAAAACAAGTGTTTGTTTGCAGAAGGCTCTTACTTTACAGTGCAATGATTGAATATGAATGAGCCTCAGCATCTGCAGCTCTAACACAACACACACCTCAGTGAGACGTGCAGAGGGTTTTGTAAACTTTGCCACATCTGGTGTTCGGGTACGAAGCCAGAGGACGTCTGACACACACAGATGTGGCATCAACGGTTTATCAATGGAGACGAGATGATGGATCATTAGGTTCAGAGCCCAGTGATCACTGAGGTCTATTTCTGTTTTGGTTTGACAGTGATGAACTTCTTCTTCTTCTTCTTCTTCTTCTTCTTCTTCTTCTTCTTCTTCTTCTTCTTCTTCTTCTTCTTCTTCTTCTTCTTCTTGGGGATTTGAACCAGCATCCTGATTCGTAGACTGAGGCTCCCGTTACTTACCTCTGAATAGCAACACAATTAAAATGTCAGGGATTTGAACCCATCCTTCTATCTGGAATCCAAAAGACCAGGTTGTGAGTCTGTTGCTGTTTGGCCGTTCTGACCAGTTCTACCTTTAGTCTAATGCACCGACATATTATTTCCCCTTCAGTAAAACGTGGAAACATATGTGACACGTCAGTGGGATTTGACTCCATGGGTTCACTGGAGGATGAGAACTCCATCTGTTTTATTTGGAGACCTGACATTACATTTTACAGTCAGGGTTTGACATGTGTTTGGTGCTTTAGACCCATTTTAGATTATATTCGTGTGCAGCAAACAGTGAAGATGACAAGTACCTGTTCTGTTTCAATAAAACACATCTGAGACATGATACAAACAGGATCTTACGAGACCAGGAAGAGGAACTGACCTTGACTCAAACCCCGTAGACGTCCTGACTATCTGCTCCAGGTCAAACTGTGTCTGTGTGTAATGACGAGCATTAAAAAAAACGTCTAGTTTCCATAAATAGTCGTTTCACAAGCTAGAAGGCAGATGATGAGCCAGACTCGACCCAAACACATCACAAAACCTCCTCAGAGAAAACATAATTACTGCAGCGCAGCAGCACTGACACAGTTTCCATCCAGTGGCTGAGGCCCAGATGTGCAAGGTACGTCTGGGTTGATACACAGCAAATGATGCAGAAATAACAGATGTGCTGAATGTACCAATGAGCTAAAGAGGTGAGACCGGAGCCAATGAAATAAGATCCTCTGCTTGTTCCTCGCCCTTTTCCAGTGCAGCTCCAATTTGATAATCTTTGTGTTAAATTTGATAATGCTTTGATAGTGCATCGTATAATGACCATGAATGTTGTGTTTACTTCTTCATACACAGTGTTTCTGTGTTTGAATGCAGGGACAGTGTCTCCTGCTTGTCTGCTTCAAATTCACAAATTGGCACTTTAGCTTTTTGCAGTATTTGCAAAACTATTCAGTGGCTGTGGTTCTGAACTACGTGCTGCTGCTGTCATGGAATTCAGAGACACTTCTACACATAATTATAATAAAGAAAGTAATAAAACTTGCACTTCAGTGTTTGCTGTGGTTTTTTTAATGGTTTCCCTAAAAATTGCAGGACGGCTGAAATGAAACGTTCGGTGTTTCACTGGTGGATCAAACCAAAACACCCCCAACCCTAACCCTAACCCCCGTTACTCTCCGGGACTCATCATCTCTGTGGAGGCTTATGGCATTTACCTCTTAGGCAGTGGAATGTTTACATTCACCAGAGATTAGACTGCACAGTCACATCTGTCGGTCCACACACACACACACACACACACACACACACACACACACACACACACACACACACACACACACACACACACACACCCACACACACACACACTCTATTCACAGATTTCCTCCTCACGTCATGTATTTGCTCACATAACGTGTAGTAAATCAATTGTATGTGTGTGTATCGATCAACCCAGATGGCTCGACAATGTTCAAACAATACAGATTGTAAACATGCATACACACACTCACACACACACACACACACACACACACACACACACACACACACAC
Organism: Hippoglossus stenolepis; assembly: GCF_022539355.2. Lineage (NCBI taxonomy): Eukaryota > Metazoa > Chordata > Actinopteri > Pleuronectiformes > Pleuronectidae > Hippoglossus > Hippoglossus stenolepis. The sequence goes on along the minus strand of NC_061489.1, from coordinate 25,605,095 downwards.
ACACACACACACACACACACACACACACAATATGTGCAGATATACACACACGGATGAAACACACACTCTCATGAACAGACACTAAACAATACAGATGCAGACAGGATATTATGTGTTTTCATTCGCACAGACACACACACACAACTAAGGCTTCTCCAATCGACCGTGAAGAACACCTGCAATTGTGAGTCTATGTCTCTCACCCCCCCCTCTCTCTCCCTCTCTCCCCTTCCATCTGCCACACACCGACTCAGAGGCTTAGCCTGCATTGTGTTTAACCTATCCATCCCAGCCCAGTGTGTGCACTTACTTAACACAAACCAGGACGAGAGACAGACGGAGACACGGAGATGGGAAAATCTGCACAGATTTAAAAGAGTAGAGAGAGAGAGAGAGAGAGAGAGAGAGAGAGAGAGAGAGATGATGTCAGGAAGTGAGTGAATGAGGAGAGATGATGTTTACATCCACTCATGAACAGTTAAATCAGCCACATTTCATCATATGAACTTAATTTAGGTTTACAACACAAGGTGCATCAAATACGAACAGTTTGTCAGAATGGAATACGATTATTTTCCAACTGACTCTGTGTCCTGGAGGATAAAGCGGGTTTGTGGTCAGATTCAGACTCTCAGGCGTGGACAGAAGATTCCCAGCAGGCCGAGCTGGTTGTTGGGCCACTGACAGGGTTTGTAAATCACCATCAGCAGAAGGTTAACGTCACTACGAGCGTCCGACTCCGCTCGGGTGAACACGTCTTGTGTGTGTTCCCCTGAAGTGTGAGGACGTCACATGTGATTTACATTACAACACAGATGTGATGCAGATGTGAGAAGGAAGAGATTAAAACGAACAAGATGGAGAAAATATATACGTGTGTGTGTGTGAGAGAGAGAGAGAGAGATGGAGAGTGCTGTTCTGCCCGTAGAGTGAGAAGAAGAACGACAGTCACATAAGAGGAGAGGGAGAGAGAGAGAGAGAGAGAGAGAGAGAGAGAGAGAGAGAGAGAGAGAGAGAGAGAGAGGTAGAGACGGATAGTAAGCGTGGAACACAAATGCTGCTTTCTGATTGGCTGAGAGGACCCCTTGTATCTGAGTGGAAGGAATGTGAGCTAGAGAGAAAGAGAGAGAGAGAGAGAGAGAGAGAGAGAGAGAGAGAGAGAGAGAGAGAGAGAGAGAGAGAGTTGACACTGCCGGCTAACACGTGCTGCTCCGTCACATGACTCAAGACTCTCTCTCTCTCTCTCTCTCTCTCTCTCTCTCTCCTCTTGCTGTCTCTGTGCTGCTCTTTTTCTTCCTCTCTCTCTCTTCACTGATTCGTCCTCGCTCTCCCTCTTTTTCCTCCATCCATCTCTCTCCCTTCTCTTTCTCCTCCTCCTCTCTCTCTCTCTCTCCACCCTCATCCTTCAGCTCTCTGTCCCTCTCTCTTAGATGATCCTCCTCTCTCCCTCCTCTCCTGGTTATCTTCTCAGCCCTCTTCTCTCCTCCTCTTCTCTCTCTTCTTCCTCACTTTGCTCTCTCTGTCTCTCTCTCTCTCTGGTGTTTCAGACTTTATCTATAATGAGGTTCACTTGCTTCTCTTATAACTGAACATCCTCTAAAACAAATTCTGAACGAATAGATGTCAAATCTGAGAAATACATTAGGATCATTCTGTCTCTCATCCAAACTCAAATCTGTCTCACAAATGCAAATTTTCAAATTAAAATGTGGAAGCAGTTGATGAAGAAAAGTCGTTGCTTCTTCTTCTTCTTCTTCACCCTTTTTCTTTTCTCGTTTATCTTCTGTCTCTTCTTCTCTTCTTCACTTCATCCACACTTCTTCGATTTCAAACACATCACTGTTGCTACGGTTACGCCGGCCATCCGCACCACTCTGAAGTTTTCGAGCATCAAAAAGTACGGAAGTCGAGAGAGTTCAACGCACCGCAAACCGAGAAAACGCGTACAAATAGAAATAACGTCATCAATTTGACGACACATGCGCTGCAAAAAGTCACAACACGTGCAAATAGCGACAACGACAACGAAAAGGTTGGCGTTGTACATGTCACCTTTGTTTTTTCTTGTTCGTAGTTTTTTCTGCAAGTCAGCAACACAACTGCAGAGTGGACAACTTGCTCCCAGTTTATATCAGCACACACATGACCAGTGCAAGTGAATGGTCACGTGATTGGTTTTTTGAGCCCCTCCAGCGTCGCCCTGTGAACGAACCAAACGCTCCTCGCTGTCAACGAACACACACGTCACAATGTGCATGAATAAAAAGGACATCATCTCTATAATCCACATTAAAGTCAAATTGTTCATCAGCTCTGAGACATTGGAACAAACTTTAAATCTCCAAAGCAAGACGAGGCTTCTTGGACTAAATAAATCTGCTGATGTGTTTTATATTCGGCTCATGAAGACGCACTCGTCCCGGTGAAGGGGAACAAACCCATGATCCAGAATTAAAATGTAAATCCTGGCGGCATCAGGACTCAAAGCCAACACTCACTTCTCTTTGCATGTACGAGTGTCACTCTCTCTCCTGTATTCACTGTGGATTTGCATTACATGAACGGGTGCGTCTCTATGGAGCTGCAGATGGAGAAGTGTTTCCACGGAGGGCAGGTGCACGCCGGGCTGAGCTATGCAGGGCGGGGCCTTGCGCAGAGGTCACAACACTATTTATGACACGACCAAATGCACCTCTGCACTGCAGCGCGGTGACCCAGTGTCCCCCGAGCAGCGTCCATTCCTGACCTCCTGAAAAACAAGACGGCAGCATTATGGTGCTGGGGGGGTGGGGTTATTCAACACAGGGAAATTCAAGGTGGGAAGTGGTTTGGAGGGAGGAGGGAGAAAGCAGGGGAGTGGCACATGCATGAGAGGGAGGAAGAAATGGAACAAATGGGCCAAAAACAAACGATCACAGAGGCAGAAAATGGATTCAACCTCCAGCAGAGACACAGACGAGCAGCAGCGGACGGAAAAACACTCATAGGTACAAAGTGTTTCACAGATAATATACGAATGTTGTTCAAACAAAGTGTTTCCAGCTGTGATAAAAAAATACTGAGTTTCACTGCAGCAGATGTGAGGCAGGGATGTCAGGGCTGAGTCTCCAACAGGTAGAGCAGCATTTTCATTTAATGTATAGTTGCGTTTATGTTTACTTGTATTTTATTTTTTAGGTGAGAGTGAATCGATGCCTTTGTAACTCAGAAACAAGATGAAGGAAGATGAACTGCTTTAATCACGAGTGGCTGCAACATATAATTATATAAGTATTTGTGAGTGTCAGTAAAGTTAGAGGAGTTCTTCCCTCTTTAAATCCGTGACTCTCATAACCTGAAAGTGTGTTTGTAAAATCCAAGTAGCTCATTAAGCTCAGGAACCTTGTGCCTGTGTTTTTTCCTTCTGCGATACAATAGATAATCTGGTTAAAAAGCCTTGGGGGGTGTTGATGAATGCAACGAGGGGTCACAAACTTCATTTCTGGGGTCCCGAGCTGAGGAAAGCTGCAAATCACAGGATTAATAGTCGCTGTCCCGACTCATATGATAAAGAAGGGAGCAAGGTCTGAGTCTTGGGGTCTCTTTGGTTTTCTGTTTTTATGCATGAGGGGAAAATCTCAAAGACGCTCCGCACCTTAGCTAAAATCAATCCATGACATCGGCGAGGGCGTCCTTCGCATGAATTACACAGCCTTTGTTGCCGGTGTGTGTGACAGTGTCTCACACAACACAGGAATAAAGAAGAGTTTCTCAGATATGAGCTCTTTAGTCAACACAACACGCCCATCAGCAGCTGGACGGCCGCGCTGATGATCCATATTCGGCTGTTTGCTTTGTCACGGCTGTCAGAGGGGAGGGACGTGAGCCGAATCTGCCGCCGGAGCCAAACCTACCAGGAATATTGATTGGAGAGCAAACACATGCATGCTCGGCCCCGTCGCGCCCACACACACACACACACACACACACACACACACACACACACACACACACACACACACATGGATTAGAACAGGAGGAGTTAAAGTTCGAGCAGAGTGAAAGTTTGGAAACATAAAGCAGGTGACAGATGAGCAGGAGGGCGAGTGGGGGAGAACTTTGAACTAACCTGATGTTCTCTTTGGCTCTAAAACTTAAAATAAAGTAAATCCTACATTCAACCAGACTGATTTACTCACTTACTCTTGTTTCTGCAGGTGATTCACTTCTAAATCGACTATTGTGCTCAGTTCCAATTGAAAAGTATCCAGTGAGTACGCAGACAGAAAAACAAGAACAATATTGATAGTTAGTATAAAGTTGCACATTTTTTCTAAGTGCGGATTTCAAAACTTTCCTAACTTCTCTAGAAGTTGGGAGGAGACATGAAAGTCCTGCAGCTTTGTCTCTTTACACAAACTCTCATTAGCTGTTACCGAGCTGTTTAAATCCTATTAAGACCAGGACCCAATTTTTAAAGTAAATCTAGTGTCTCCGTGAGAAGTTAAACTAGGACGTTAAACCTCATTAAACCTGCAGCCTCATTAAAACATCGTGTTTCTTTCATTAGCTGCAGCAGCGATCGCTCTGCGCTGAGGGTCAGTGAACGAGGAATCAGCAGCGGCAGAAACATAGACAGTTAAGATCAGGAAGTTGAGAAAAAAGATTCAGTGTATTTTGCAATTTTGTGGTGAATCCTTCTTTCCTCATTTTACTTCTGTGACTGACTCGTGATGAAAGTAACTACTTCTCTCTGAGGTTCAGAGAGACTCATTCAAAGATCGATCAACTGCAACAGGATCTTTAATACGTTATTGTTTGTTTCCACGGCCTTAAAGTCCGGTTCTACTGTTAATTCTTAATGTTTTTTATAATAATAATTTATTCACAATGTTTTATGCAACAAAGAGAGTTTAATTTTGGGGGGAAACAACTTTGAGATATTTTTAAAGTTTAAATAAAAAAGGTTTCTTGCATCAACTAACATTGATAAAGTAAATATTATACATTTCTGCATATAAAGACACCATTGTTGTTTAGATTGTTTCCCTATAAGCCTCATTTTCACTGCAATTATGTCAACATTTCAGTCAAGGAACATGAATCCTGAACGACAAGCACAGAGAGAAGGCCAGGAAAAACTTTATGGATGTTTTTCATGGTCCACCAGTCGACCCACGCAACGTACAGGATTTCTCCTGGTGGTCAGACCCGGTACTGGGACTTGAGAGAGTTTAACAGACACTGTCTAGAGTCATAAATACAACTTAAGTCAATATTTAACATTCAGGAGTTGTGGTCTTTGTGGATATGGTTTGATCGAATGTAACGTGTGAGAACTTAATCTACGTCATAAAGCGAAAATGCAGAATCAAGGGATGACCAATGGAGTCACTGGAAAGAGCCAAGATGATGAAATAAGAACATTTCCCAGACTGGGAGCTGAAGTGAAACAAGACTTGTCTCAGAAATGCAGTTTTATTTTCACTATTCAAATGTTAGTTTAACTGACGGGTCAGACTAATGCTCAGGTTCAACACATCCAATATATTAAAGAAATATATTATTATATAATAATAACTGCTAAAGGGTTTTGTTTAAAAGTGACAAACTCTCATTGGGAAATATGACGGAAAATGTTAAGTCTGGTTGTGATTCATTATTGTCGACATGAACCAATTCTTTTCCTGCTAGACAGGTACACTATATATTAATTTCAAATATTTAGATTTCAAAAAGTGAGTCTGTGTGTGTGTGTGTGTGTGTGTGTGTGTGTGTGTGTGTGTGTGTGTGTGTGTGACCAGGGCGTTACTGTGTTGGTTAATTGTGTGCAAGCTGAAGAATGTGTGGGAGCAAGTCCAATGTCTGTAGTAAAAGTGTTTGTGTGTGTGTGTGTGTGTGTGTGTGTTAAGAATGTGTATTGAACAAACATTGACTCATCTGAACTCCTTGTGTGTGTGACAACAAGAAAAAAGAAGAATTAACCACAGTATAGGACGTGTGAGTGTGTGTGTGTGTGTGTGTGTGTGTGTGTGTGTGTGTGTGTGTGTGTGTGTGTGTGTGTGTGTGTGTGTGTGTGTCCAGTGGGCTGTGAGTGTGTGAGATTGACTCAAAGCAGCGTGTGTGTACTCTGCGTTGGCCTTGTCGCATTCTTGTCATTGATGTTTCAATGAGCTGGTGTCTGTTCATGGCAACTTCTGCTCTTCAGCGCACACACACACACACACACACACACACACACACACGCACACACACACACAGTTTCTCCTACATAAATAGATGTATATTTAAAACGCTTAAACTCCGTCAGAGACAGAAATCTATAAATACATAAAACTATGAAATGATTGTATTATAAAGAAAACTTTGAATAGGCTTGATTCTTGATAAGATCTCTATGCGGCTGTACTGCGTAAATTATAAAATACTTGTTCCGTGTATAAATATACACCACATATATTCTCACCTGGTGTTGAACTTTCTAATCCCGCGCAAAGAATTTGAAGTTTTGTGTGTTTACCAGGTTTTAGCAGCTGCAGGATGGAATTTGAATATTTGGAAACAAGTGTTGACTCTGATTATGTTTTCAGCTCCTGTTGTTTGTGGAAATCCTTCGGGAGGAAGATTGTTCCACTTGTTTCTCTGTGATACACAGACATCGTTTATTCCTCAGACAGGGATTTATTACATAAACATAAAGTTGAGTCTGGAACTTCAGATTGTGGATTTGGTTTTTGAGAAGCTCAACTTAAGTGTCTTGATTATTTACATATCCAAATAACTTTCTCTCTGGTGAATCCGTCGGGTTGAGTTTTGAATTCACTTTGCAGGTTGTGAATTGACTCACATGTAGTTTATTGAGTCACAGAGTAACAAGATATAAAATTAAGAGTCCAGGACAGAATCACATGGTTCAGACTTTAATATTACAAATGAACATATCATCCAAATATTTGAACACTTAATTTTTTGTCTTCACTGGAACTATGGCTGCTGCAGACGGGAGAATAACAGGAATATTATGTCGAGAATTTTAAATTCAATTGACACAATCTTCAGACCCGAGTTCACAGCTTTTCTCCTTTTACTTTGTAGACAAATCGCTAAAGAGGAAGTGATTCTGTGAATGTCTCAGACCTATCAGTCATTTGGTGGAATAAAAATAATCAAACTAATAAAATGGTCGAGGACAGTTTTGACCCGTAGGCCACCGTAGGTTTCCTAAGGACGTAGAAGACTTGTTCAACCTCCCCGACCATGTCCGAATCACATCAGATTCAACCCTGCTCTTCCCTGGATCCTAAACAATCAACGGGAAGTGTGAAGCAGATAATACGATCGGTTCTCGACATGTGTCCCACAGACTTTCTGGAAGTGTCAGGTGGATACGATTTGCCGAGAGGAAAGTCGAACCCAGTTTCCAGGAGAAGAAACACACGCTGATGAAATCTCGACAGCTTCACTGCAATGTCAGTAAAAGTGGAAGCCTCCGAACATCTTGGAAATAGACTGAGAAAGCTCAACGCTTAAAGAGTAGATCCAGAGAGACTTGTTTTAATTTGATCCGAACAAGGAACGACTTCATGTCTCGACCACCTTTAGATCCAGAACTCAAGAGAGCAGCCGTTCTCAGATTGTGGGAGTGAAATCAGTTTTTGAAGTGAAATCTATAATTTGGGGAGGCAGGCTCACTTCCTGTGTAGCTGCTGATTCATTTCTGTGCAGATATTTGGTTCCATTAGCATTCAGACCGATTCGTCTCATTTCAGCTGCTGTTGGTTCACACCTCTGTCTGCAGCCTCGGGTCTGCACCATTCATTTCAACCTGGCAGGCTGTCAACCGCCTTTCTCAATCGCACTGTGTGTGTGTGTGTGTTTTGTTTTTTTCACAAAGCAATCAGGAGCCAGTCAGAATAATTGTGGCTGTAACTTTTAAATGCAAATTAGGTTTTAACCAGCGGAGACATGTTCGAAGGCGACGTAACCGCCAGGAGCCTGGAAGAAGAGCAGTCGTCTGAAGTGCAAATATTTGACTTTTGTGACCTATAAATAGTTTTTCAGTGTCTTTAAAGAAGGGAACCGAAAAAAATTAAAAGCTGAAAAGTTACTTATCAGTCTGCAAAGCTCTTGTTGTATTCATCGCTCTAGGATAATAAAACTCAAGATTGAGGAAACACATTTTTGTGGTCGGCAGCTCATCAAGGTGGAGTAACTCTGACTGACACTCCTCAGACTGATGCAACAGCTACATGATATCAAATATCACATATCAGCAGATTGTAAAACTCAAACACACGTCTGACCATAAACCTGCAGCTCTTGGTTATATTGGAATGTATGAAAAGTTGTCCTGCATCAAAATACTAACAAATATGCCTGTAATGTTTAATCTTTTATATTTAAAATATCAGTCTATACAGTGGTGGTGTTGTGGAGTGTTGTGTGTGTGTGTGTGCAGAGTTTTCATTGTGCAACACTGATCTAAACTTGCTGATGCAGATTCCTGTGAATCTCCTTGGTGGAGATCCAGGTGGATTCGAGGTCACACCTGTGAAAACCTGCCTGACACAACAGCAGATGCACGGAGACGGACGAGCGGCTGCTGCAGGGACGACACGCGGGAGGTCGAAGACGAGGGGGGAACGGGGGGAGGAAGAAATCCCGTCTGATAAATGCCCTGTTTCCACACTTAATTACTTTATATGAACCTGTTTGTTTGGACTGAGACTGTTTTAAGATGCGTATCGTCTGTTTCGAGCCTTTTTTATTATTATTGTGGGAACTGTTGGGTTTGTTTATCATTTTTTAAAGGTCTTGACCTTCTGTGTAAAGTGCCTTGAGATAATCTCTATTATGATTTGGCGCTTTACAAATAAAACTGAATTGACTTGAAAGAGCAAGAGCGAGGGTCACACACGGTAAACGGATCAGTTACCTAAAGATTATATAGATTGTGATTAAAGAATAAAAGACTGACCTGCAAGATTAATAAAGAAAATGATCTAGAAAGATGGAAATAAGGAAAGAACTCCCAGATACAAACGCTGCCATCTTGTGCCGATGACATCATTTTTAGTTTGGTTCATGTCCCATCATCTGACATGGAGGAGGCGAAGGTTTATTACCTATCCAGCAGCCAGCCACCAGGGGGCGATCAGGACGTTTTGGCTTCACTTTCAGGGAGCTGTCATGTCGTTCATCTTTATGTGTAGATTGAAGTAAACAGTAACAATTTCTTGCGTCTAATGTTTCACGATTTCTGCTTAACTTTCTAAAATAAGACAAAATTTGTATTTAACTTAAAGTGCATGTGACTTGTGAACAGGTCCATGTTACTTACACAACTAAATTAATCTCATTACATGTAATAATGAATCACTAACATCAGGGCCGAGTTTTAATCACAACGGAAATATTTTTAGGGGGAATTCATTACCAGAGTGTGGTCGACCAATCGGATCGCTCCTCTGAAACATCTGGTTGTGTGTGTGTGGACTCCGCAGTGTTTTTCTTCTCCACGCACCAACACAGCAACACACTGTGGTGCTGTGCAGGAATAGAACGTGACTCATGAGAGAGGGTGCTGTACACACACACACACACAGACACACACACACACACACACACACACACACACACACACACAGACACACACCCTTCTCCCTCTGTGTGCGAGTGTGATGTGATGCGGTGCGACTGCTTGAATCCTGCTGTGCAGTTTGATGTCGCGTGTTGTGACGCCGCTCCGTCAAAGAAACATGGGACGAGCTGCTGCTTCCAGAAGAGTGAAGAACCTGCAGTGTTTTACTGGGATGTCTCACGGCTTCTACATCTGAACAGTGAGTCAGCGCTGAAGATGGATCTCACAGAAATCCTGGGACGAGATAGAAAACCAACTGTTCTTACCAGAGAAATAAAAAATGTTTTGGGTAAAAGATGATGTTCTCTTACAGCTGCGAGTCTCAGTTTGGACGAGGGTCATTAAAGAGGCTCGGACTCTGTCTCCTGGACCCGAGGATGACAAACTGTCTCCTCACACTCAGGACTGATGCAGCCCTGAAGCACAGATGTCAATGATGAAATATTTCATGGATTTGGTAAAGTTTGTCCGTTTGGGGAATTTGTCTTGGTGCAAGAACGGAGAATTATTCACCTGCTCATGACAGATAAGGTTCAACACTCTCCTGTGTTGCATCTGGAGAATTAAGTCAAAATATAGAGAAGAATCAATTCGTCCATTTGAATGATGTCTGAACTCCTCTGTCCTATTTTTCTTTAGGAGAATTTTAATTTGTCATATCTAAATAACAAGAATGAACATGGAAACATCCATCCATCTATTCATCAATCCTTTAAGAGGCGCAGGAGGGCTGGAGCCAATCCCCACACACAAAGGCCAAACTGGGATTCGAACCAACAACTGTCTGCTAAACACTGCAACACCGTGCTCCCCCGAGCAAAAACAAAACTTGAAATGTGCTTCCAACAAAACTAGTACGACCACAAACACAGTTTTATTGTAACGTGTTCAGATTCGTCTGTGACCAGGTAACTGTCAGCACATCCATTCATCTGATTGGCTGCAAGGCCGCTGTCCTGCACCTGAATTCTTTCAACATCAATTGATTTCTCGCCCCCCCCCCCTTCTCTCATCTTTCTCTCAAAGGTTTCTCTCTCCTACAGCCTGTCATTCTCTCTCTCTCTCTCATTCTCTCTCTCCCTCCCTCTTATTTCCTTACCTCCCTCACTTTCCGCATACTCACTCTCTCTCTCAGCTTTATTTTGGTTGAGAGAGATAATCCCTGAGTCACGTGGAGGCAGAGAGAGAGAGAGAGAAGAGAGAGAGAGAGAGAGAGAGAGAGAAGAGAGAGAGAGAGAGAGAGAGAGAGAGAGAGAGAAAGAGAGAGAGAGAGAGAGATTTATGAAATGTATCGCCGGATTCATGAGGCACACAAACACACTAACACACACATACACAAATACACAGACACTGCTTCTGTCCTCTCTTTGCACTTCCTCTAATGCGTGTGTGTGTGTGTGTGTGTGTGTTGTGTGTTGTGTGTGTGTGTGTGTGTGATATGGAGAAATAATGCCACTGAAGTCCATTTGAACTGAACTGAGAGGGCGAGAATGATGAGAACAAGACAACACACACACACACACACACACACACACACACACACACACACACACACACACATCGCACATACGCACATGCCGCACAAAACAGACCAAACCACTGACAGCCACTGGAAACAGCTGTTGTTGGACGGTCACCAGAACATAAGATTAATCAGAGAGAGAGAGAGAGAGAGAGAGAGAGAGAGAGAGAGAGAGAGAGAGGAGGAGGAAGAGGTGGAGAGAGGAGCAGAGAGCAGGGATGAGATAAACGGGGGTAAATGAAAACGGGGAGGAAGAGTGGGAGTGATGGGAATGAGAAAGAGGGATGAGTCATGTTTAAGGAGGAGGGATGCAGCGATGAGATAGAGGGAGTGCGTGACGGGGAAAAAAGAGAAGACAATTAAAGAGACAAATAAAACGTGGACACGCCTCCTGGACACGCTCGGGAAACATGTCACAACCGACACGGCAGCGTTTTAACCACATACGTGTTTGTCGGCCTCAGACACGTAAACGTCTCCTGTGATCGACACGTACTTTGGGTTTTATTGGAAACGACCGCAGCTGATTGGACGAGTTCACAAGGCACATTCACGTGTAAGTTCATCTCTTTAATCCAACACGAGAAGCAGAGCAGTGCTGCTTGTGACCTGAGGTTATCGCCATGTCGTCATTTACAGAGCTCGCCAACAGACGAGCCAATCACTTCCGAGGAGGAGCGGATGGAGAGAGTCTAACTTTCTCCGTCATCGCTCGTTCTCGATGTTAGCAACCGATCTCACAAACACAGGAAGCTCTCATGTTCGAAAAGCTGATATCGTGTGTGTCTAAACCGACCTGATTCCGTTATTCTTATGTTTGTGTTGTCGTGATGTGATATCTGCTCGTTTTCCCCCCCGATGACAGACAGAGACCAACAAACAGGCCGACCCAGATATCATTCAATCACTTTTGTCTGAACCCGACTCAGGCCTGTCGGGTCCCGACGGCTCATTTGGTGAATTCTAACTCTCGTGTTTTCACATAATTCTGAGAGTTTACACGACACAGACACATTTTTACAACATGTCTCGAGTCAAGCAGACAGTTTTCTATCTGAAAGAAGCTTCTGACAGTGAAGAGAATCACTGACTGCTGCACCACAGCTTGGCAAATGGAAGAAGTGCTTATGTGCCGTGATCGTATCTCTGTCTGATTCTGTCGTCAAACAAAAGAAACAAACAAATAAAGGTAAATGAATGTAGCTGCATTGAAACCACTCCTCCTCTCCTCGCTCTCCCTCTCTTTCTAACTTTCCTTCATGCGTGTGAAAACAAAGTCGATGACAAATGAAGCGGAGCATTGAAAACGAACGTTGTGTACAGTGTCATTTATATACATTTACAAGGGAATTTCACACTTGACAGATGCAGGAATGGTCTCCGGCGTGTGACGGGCGCCGAGCAGCGATAAAGAGCCGGGATCAAACCACCGGCTCACGGACGAGGTGAAGCGGTGAGCCGCAGACGTGTGGAGACGCAGTTATTCAGATTGAGGATTTAACAGTTTATTATCAGCATCGTTCCTCAATATCGACGGGAGAAACAAACCCTGATTGTGTTTTCAATCATTGATAGTTGATCTAATTGCAATTTGGCACAAGCCCGTTAACGAGCTGCATTTATATATAAGTGCTTTAAAGTCTTATCGACCAATCAGAGCGTCACATTAACACATTCCTTCTATACGCAGAGTTATTCCTATCACACATAATTCACAATTTTTTGGTTAGAGCCATAATTGCATCCAATGAAAGAGTGGTGGGGGGAGGATGACAGTCCTGATCGCCCCCTGGTGGCGGGCATAAACCCCTCCTTCTCCATGTTAGCAGATGGGACAGGGACCAAACTGGAAAAGAATCAAAGTATGGTTTCTGTCATTTTAGATCGTTCTTATCAAACTGATGTATGTTCAGGTGTACACTTTACTGATTTATGTATTTATTTGTGTTAATAGGAGTAAATAGCACATTGGTTTGTCCTTTGAGGAGATGAAGTACAAAGGTATTTAAAAGGTAAAGAATCATAGTTTCAATGAAAAGACTCGAACCGGAGTCAACTGATGATTCACGAGATAAATAAGCAGATTTAGTGTCAATTCACTGTTTCTGAGAGGTGGACGACTGCTGTCTACTTACTGAGCATTTAGGTTACACGCTTGTGTGCACACATGGGCATGTTTGTGTGTTTGCACACGTGAGGGAGTGTGTGTGTGTGTGTGTGTGTTGTGTGACGGTCTGGCTTTTTGCAGCCAACAAAAATGATGTGACATGATCTGATGACCTGAGCGCCGCCGTAATGAGAGAAGAGTGAGAGATGGAGATGGATAAAGGGAGAACAGGCACTGAAGGGGGGACGGAGAGGGAGGAGGAGGCAGGAGAGAGGGGGCTAAAAGAGAGCGAGGAGGGAGACAGATTGAAAGAGAGCAAAAAGGGACGGAAATAAAAAAAAAGAGAGAGAGAGAGTATTCCTCAGGCACCTGCCCCTTGCTCGCTCCATTGAGGGAGAAATCTCCCATAATTACCTCAGAGCCCGCAAGACCACACACACACACACACACACACACACACACACACACACACACACACACACACACACACACACACACACACACATATACACACACACACACACACACACACACACACACACACACACACACACATACACACACAAACAGACACAGGAGGATGAGGAGATGGGGGAGAGAGGGGAAATCCTCATATAACCTCAGTAAATCCATCCAAAATGCTGCAAGCCGACAGCTCAGGCACTCGCTTGCTCACTCAAACAAACAAGTACACACACACACACACACACAGACACACACATGAATACACACACGCAAATACACACACGTGGGAACAACCAGAAGATGCTGAGAGAGGGTAACACAAAACAAAACTGGGTTAGAGAGAGAGGGCGGGCAGCAAAGAGGAGGGGTGAGAAAGAGAAGAGCGATCAAATGTAAAAAGAGAGAGGGAGAGCTAATGCTGAAACTACACACACACACACACAGACACACACACACACACACACCTACACACACAAAAGAAAAGATTAAGGATTTTTCCTCCGATGCAGAAAAATAGAAGCTGGTTTACACACATTGACAAATGAAGTGTGTGTGTGTGTGTGTGTGTGTGTGTGTGTGTGTGTGTGTGTGTGTGTGTGTGTGTGTGTGTGTGTGTGTGTGTGGTCTTACAAACAATATGCCACGGAAGTTTCTCTTACACACACACAACAAAAAGCAAATCTCCAAACCTACAAAATAAAATCAAGGCCAACATAAAGAACACGTGTGATTTTCTTTGTAAATACTGACCTCACGCACGTTGCTCTTCACTCTCATATCTGTGAAAACACCAACAGTGTGAGCTGTGGCAGTTCGATTCCCACTGGGCCCTGGCTGTGCTAAAAGGCACTCAGGATGACAAGTGCACGGACTGTAAAGCTTCACACAGTCTTTGCAGGATGTCAACTTCAGTTCACTTTCTCCGGTTGTTCTTCAGACCCTGTTTTCTGTCGGTGAGGTTCGGGTTGAGTGAACTGATCCTTTCGTGGGTTTCATTACAAATCAAGTTTTCAAAAAGCACGCAGGTGGATTTGTGTCGTTTCTTCTCCAGCACACAGCAGAACTACAACATGAAACCAAACTACACACACTCATATGCCTGGGTTTTGGTTTTCATCAAGATCCAGGAATTATTCCCTGCATGGGAAAACTTTACAGCAAGTCTTAAATTTAAGTTAAATTTGGATTCTGAGCCCATGTCTTTCCTTCCATTAAGTTTTGTGGAAATTGTGTATTTATTGACATCTTGCAGAAGTAAATAGATCCTGAGGGAAACATAATGCAGAGTGGATTATTAATTATTTAATATTGACTTCATGAGTAAATCTAGGCCTTATTTTTACTTCCTTTGCGAACCACAGAGTTATGTAACTTATTAATGGCTCTGTTTACACCTGGTTAATGTTAGATTGTGGTCAGGGTAACAATACAAAGTCTGACTTGAGATGTTAATCAAGGTAATTGACTGATATTTGTCTTGTCTCAGTGGGTTTTCAGTTTCCTCCCACAGTCCAAATAAATGCAGATTAGATTAAAGGGAGATGCTAAGTTTACCGTAGGTGTGAATCTGGGTGTGACTGGTTATTTGTCCCTCTATGTCTGTGCTGAGCTGGTGACCTGACCAGGCTGGAACCCGCCTCTCTTGCAGTGGCAGCTGGGACATCCACCCCCCTGAGCAGCCTCTATTTATCCAGTGCAGTTGATAAATGTAGCTTCATTCATTTAAAAAAATAAAGACTCATAGCAAATTACATTTCTCATCTCAACTTAGCAGAACATGATTAATATCTGAACTGTTGTCAGAGGCGGGAGGAAGACGGAGAGGAAAACAACGGACAAACACCACGATCCTCGTTCTGAGTCGGTTTGCAAGGTGATGTTAAAGTGAAGGTCGCCATGGCAACAGTGTTTCAGCTCCATTTAACTGTCACTGGTGAAACAAACCTAATCACGGATTAAACTACAGATACATTTAAAACAGCTGCAACAATTATAACACAACTCTCCCTTTCCCTGTGGTGAGAGGAAATTAATTATGGAGCAGATTAATTATTAAATGATAATTCACTTGTGGAGTAGAGCAGTTGTGACGGACTTGGTGGAAAACCTCTGAGGACAATTATCACCTGGTGCTCAGACAAAAACCCTCCTCAGTGTTGAACACAACCAAAACTAAATAAGTGCCATTATCTTCCATCATCTTCATAATGCAGCAAAGAAACTATGATTATTGTCAGAAATGTTATGCTCCGTCCACACTAAAGCTAATAATGAGCAAAATGAACTTTTCCCTGTGTGTTGGAGCCTCTCGTCCACAAACACATGACGTTAAGTCACTTTGCAAATGTGCAGATTCTCAAAAACTCTGGTTTCCGTGTATCTGTGTGCACGTGTAAAATTGGAGAGTTTGGGAAACAAGATTGTTGTTAGCAAAATACCAACATTACTTATTTTATTGAACTGGCTATTGCCGTTTTTTGATATTTTTCACATTCTAGGTTTTAACCCTAAGAAGTTGGACATGTTAGAGAAATGGTTTAACTTTTAATGAACTCAGTAAAAGATGCTCAATTTCTATACTGTTTACTTTGAAGCTGTTGTAAGATCAAACACTTCAGATTCTACAGAGAAGTTGGACTACGTTTGTTTTACATCTTCATAATTCGAATGAAAGACACGTTTCTTCATGGAGAACCTGAATCCTCCAAATAAATATAGTCCACGAAAAATACAGTTTGATAGCCTGAAAGTAACTCTGTAAATAAAAGCAAAAAAGCTAAAAGGAGCGTTTGAGAGGAACCGAAAGTTCAACTAATTTTAAAACGACGTACAGTTCAATGTGAATGTAACACAGTTTATTACCAGCCTGTGAACGATCCACTCGATCACCAACATCACAAGCAACCAGGAGTAAAGAGGTCAAGGGCCAGTGGCGCGGCCGCCTGCGCACCGTGCCATGACACTGACAGGTGGAATATGTAAGTCCCCTGCGGTCCTGACCTTTGACCTCATTATTGGAGGCTGCTGAGATATAGATAGTGAAGCAGTTGCACTTATTGCATGTAAATCTGAACGTCTGTATCAGCTTCGACTGTCGGTGTAAAAACAGGAAGTGCTTCACAGGCCCATAACAAGAAAGATCACAGCACTGGAACTTGAACTGTGATGTGTCCGTGGCTCATTCATCAGTCCAGTGTCCCCTTGTACCGGAAAGGGACACAGGTCTGGGGTCAGTGTGTAACAGGGGACAGAGGCGCACTTATGAAAAACAGCAATAATGGTGCAAAGAAAAAGATTTGAGCATCTTTATCAACTTTAAAACTTTTGGTCTTTTCAATTCATTCTAATTTCGTGCTCATAAGCGTCGGAGACTCGAGGGTGAGACCAGGACAGCATCGGAGTTTCACCACTATTCCTCATCGGGTTTCTTTTTCTCGTTTTGTGAAACAGCATTTAGTACAATTCTCCCCTGAAAGCCGGAGTGATGAAATGCTTGTTCAGGTGGTTGGCGGCTGTTTGCGGCTGAGGCAGTTTCATCAGAGGTTTTCACCGAGCGACTCCCCCGAAGCTGCGGAGGAGAAGTCGTCTCACAGCCGACTGATTCCTGCGGATTGCTGAGAGATCAAAGGGGAATTTCTGTTACAGCAAAACAACCAGATATCTGACTTCTGTCAAATGTTGCTTGAGAAATGATGAATTTTATTCCCCCACAATACGTTACAAGAAACGTATACAAAATATTAACAATATCTTCTTAATGCTAAGTTAGCAGAGGTAAATGTATAGTTATTGTGGTTATGTGATGTAAATATAATCCCTGAGAGCTGATGTTGTGTTTGTTTGTTTGTTTGGGTCGCCACATTCTAGATAATTAATTATAAATAACCATAAGACATGATGACATAGGGCATTAGCCTTGGCAGGGATATTGTATATATATTACTATTATATATTGAAGAGTTTCAAGCTGATTTAACCAGTTGAATCCCAACAAGCGATGTCCAAACCAGCTCGTTCCACTTCCCAACAGGGTAGGATATCTGATATCATGTGGCTTCTGCTGTGATATTTCTATTAACTCTCTGCAGAGCTGTAAAATGCAGCCTCAGACAGAAGCGAAACCTGAACTTCCTGATTTGCACATTATCTTCCGATCGATATCTTGTTCTGCAGCAACATGTCGGCCCCCGGAGTTGTTTTTCTCGAGGGACCGTTATCAGTCGGCGCGCAACCCTAACGTCTTATTGTGAAATCATTGGGGAGTGTTGTGGTGATGAAAGCTGGAAGAAAAGAGAATCACAAACAGGAATCGTTCCAAACACACAGATGCTGAGTTTTTCCAATGGAACAGTTGCATATGTACGTTATAAGACGACTCTCCATGTATTTTTCATGTGTTTATTTCCAGTTAGAAATCCGACGACAGCACAATTAATCTTCCAGATCTCCATCCTCATTAAAGTGCTGCTGGTGACATTAAGGCCTGTGTGAGACGGAGCCCTTGGAAATGCCACGTCGACGCCTCACAAATGTTAAGCAAAGTTAGTTTTAGTCATTATATCCCGTGATTACATTATCAAGACTTCCAGAGAACCTTCAGCCGCCATAAAAGACCTTGGCTGCTGATAAGCTATCGGCCTCTCCTTTCTCTGGAAAGGTGAATGACAAAAGGCACTGCAGCGCCCTTGAGCAAGGCATTTGATCTAAAGAGTCCCGGTGAAACTGACACCTCCCAGCTGGCTGAGAGCGGAGCTGTGTGGAAGCCATGAAAGGTGAAGGAGGCCGCACTGGTTTGTTTACTCCACTTTCATTCTCTTATCTGGAGCTGAATCCGCTGAGTGGACCAGGACTGTCGAGCTGATTCTGAATCGAACATCACGAGCGGTCGGATCACGTCTGTTCTCAGAAGATTCAATCACCACAGTTGTGCTGTTCCAGGAATAGTTGTTTGCATCCTGGTCCAGTCGCTAAAAGACGTAGCGTATAAACCTATGTAGACAATAATGGTAAATTGTTTGTATGCAAAACCACCTGAGATGCAGAGGAGACAAGCATCCATCTTGAAATCTACATTTCTCTGCATTCTGCTTTGCAGGACTTTGCCAGCCACACGTGTAAAAGGGGCGAATGAAGATGTCGATTTGGAAAGACAATGAGATTTTATAGCTTTTGGTCACGAGGGTCGACCCCGGTGTCAATGTGCTCTAAACAAAACCTCCTGCTGCTTTAACCAGCTGCCACTCGACCCCCCACCCGGTCAATCTGTGTTCGTTACATGTGAAAGACAAACGTCTTGACCCTAATTTGAGCCCACAAGTCAAACCTGTGTTTATTCACCACAAGTGAGCAATGGAATTAAAGTTGTAACATCTTAAACCTGCGCAGACAAATCTGTTAAAACCACGTCCTTGTCCATTTGCTGTTTGTTAACTCTTGTCTTTTAGCATCAACTCAGATTCCGTTCACAGTCACTGTCGAGATCTCTCAGGATCTGGGTGGTTCGTTCGTGTCGGGGCTCTAATTGTGTTTTACAAGAGGTTACTCTCAGACACAAA
>NC_061489.1:25573327-25583327 GCF_022539355.2 Hippoglossus stenolepis | reverse complement strand
CCACTGATTTCACATGTCAAGGTCAGTTTCCGTGTCATGACTTAGTTCTAATATTTGGGGTGAAACCAGTTATTTAATGTCCGTAGCTCAACACAACCAAGTCACTAAACAACCATGAATACCTTGTTTCATCATCTCCACTGAGAAACCGGGGAATCGAGTTTTATAGACATGGTCTTTACCAAGCTGGGGGGGGGGGAAATCAAGCTGCATTGTGGGAATTGTACGACACGGAAAGTCTGGAACTTGAACTTTACCAGGACTCAACGTTTCACGTTCTGTTACTTTAATTCTTGTTAAATAAGTCTCTTATCTAACGAGATGTAAGTTGAATCCAAAGTCACTCGAGTTCAGATCAGATCAAAAATGAAAAGTCCAAAGTTTTCGTGCAGCAGTTTTTGACGAATACAGATCACGTCTAAGATCATAAGTTATTTTCTCAATGCACAAGCACGATGTTGTGTTGCACAGATAATCTCTGTTTCCTGTCTCCTTCCACACTGTGACCTAGCTCCTCTGACCTCCCTCCAAACCGTTGAATCACCTCTGTTGACTTCAAATTGACCTTTTCACTATTTTCATCGCGGCTTCATCGCCTGTAATTTAATCTGAACTGATGCAGGGATCCTTGTTCTTACCACGCCGTGCCTAACGAGGGTCAGTCGGAGGCCGCCGCCGCCCTCCCAGCCTTCCTCTGATGAGTTAATATGCATACCCACCGCCAGAAGGGCGTTCACTGATGGGGGGGGGGGGATAATTATGAGGATTTTCCTGGTGTAATTTTGGAGGGCAGGACGGGGAGCGCAGGTTCCACCCCCCATCCCCTTCCTGTTAATATCTGCTGCATGGAGTGGTCGGCACCGTCTAATAAAACACTGACTCTTATCTCCACGGAGGTGATTTTAAAGGGCACGGGGACGACCTCAAATCACCAAGTAGACTCCTGCTCTTATTATGCAGAGGAGAGAAAAGTATGAAAACAAATCTGGGAGTGCAGAAGCATTCATTACGTGTCTTTCAGAGCCGGCTACAGTTTGTCAGAGATTAAACCAGGAAGACTGTGGATAAGTGTGGGATACACAGGGTTTGACTTTTTATTGGATTTCTATCTTTGGACGGTTGTTTTTTAACCTTGCGATGCAGCTGGATTCCTCTGCAGCGAGCGACCGCCTCTCCGGGTTCCGGGCTGACGAACCGAAGTGGTTCCGGGCAAATGGGCGAGAAGCCGGCCGGCGTGTCGGAGGTTTCGTTAACAGCCAAGCAGCTTCTGAAAGATGTTACTGTTCCATCAGAGCTGGAGAGGAAAGACAAGCACCGAAGACTTTTCTCAACGTAAAATATGTTTTCCCTCTCCTCCCAATTGGCTTCGGCAGACGGTGACGGACAGATGGTTCGTCCAATCACCTGCCAAGTCGTTTTTTGAAAGCGCCTGCTCATTCCCAGTGTTCCACAAAGCCCTCCCAGATGGTCACGGGAAATAAACCGTCTGGTGCGTCAGATTAAGTTGTTTTTATTCGGCACAGTGAAACCCATATCCAGACAGATCTCTGCGGCTTTGGCAGATGTTAAAGGGTCAGTTCACCAAAATTAAACAAATCTAGCCTTGTTTATGCTCACAGAGTCGGAAAATTATATTTTAAAGGAGAAACAAGAGGGTTTTATCTGTGTTTCTTTTACTCTAATTAGTTTTTTTGTGAAAGTAAAAGTCCTGCAAAGTAAAAAGCCCAAAGTCTGTAGTAAAGTGAACTCCTCTCCCCCTCAGAAACACCCAGTGGCTGGTCTGACACCCCCCCAACAAAGCCAGGTAAAGCCTGATGTTTCCTACACAGCGGAAGTGGTTTACCAATCACAACAGAGTGGTTCAACTGGCCAATCAGAGCAGACTGGGCTGAAAGGAGGGGGGCCTTAAAGAGACAGGAGCGAAAAACCAAGTGTTTGAGACAGAGGCTGAAAAGAGGAGCTGCAGCGATGATGAGGACAGTGATGAGTTTTCTGATCATTAGAGCAACTAAACCTTTTCAAGTAACACTAATTAAAATGTTTAATGGTTATATATATGTACCTTTAGCTCGGAGTAACCGTTTGTCACAGATGAATATGTCATTGGTGTAGTTGCAGTTGAAAGCCGGTCAATGAAAAGACATTACAGCCTTTGTTGAAATTGATGAGTTTGGTCACTCCTCACAAAATAAAAGAGAGAGTTGAGATAAGTACAACATTAAATCCCCGTTTCTCAGGACAATCAGGAAGTCTAACTACGAACAGTTTTAATTTACTCTCTGCAAAACAAAGCGCCCCTGTGGAAACTGTGGTGACAGCCGGCTCTGGATTAACACGGCTTCTGGGAGAGAGATGTTGCTGTTGAAGTTATTAAATGTGATTTTTTCTTGCCGCCACAAAAAGAAATTCCATTTGTCTCATTTGCGTTCGTGGTGGCAGCCGGCATCTCAGTCTGATATCGCATAAACAAACAGATAAATCCAGCACGAGCTTCACGTTGAGCCTCCACTTGAAGTAAATAATAAAGAATACTGGGAAATCTGACTGAAGTGTCCTGGATTATTTTTCAAATTTATCTCCAATTTGAACCGCACTTCACAAATGATGTCGTTACAGAGATATTCTTGTGATACGTGTGTCACATTAATCATTTCTAAAATCAGCTGAAACGTCAGGCCGGTAGTTTTCTCTCTCCTCCCCCCCCCCCCCCGTTTCAGACTCAGTGTATTGCTCCCATACAGCTTTATTATGACAGTTGGCTACGAGGAATTCAAAACAAGAACGCCCCTGGTCTTCCCCGTGGGCAACCAACCTCCATAACACACGCAGCCGCACACTCAGAGCTGCGCCTGCGTCGGCTCCTATGAAGACACACAAACTCAAACTCAGACATGCATGTAGCAGTCACAAAATAACACACACACACACACACACACACACACACACACACACACACACACACACTGCAGCCCCCACCTCTCGTGTTTTCATAACGCAGTATAAAGGGTAAGTCGGGCTCTGCTTGTTGACAGTGCACACACACACACACACTCGTACACACACACACACTCGTACACACACACACCGCTGCCGACGTGGAGAAAAACAAAAAGTCCTCATGCTTCCTTTAACCCCTGGCAGGTGTAGGGGAGGGGCCGTGGGTGGATGTATGGATGAGGGGGCCGATAGGCTGCACCGGCGGCTCGAGCCCTCGGGCGAGGGGCAAGCGGTGAGAGGGGAGGGGGGAGGATTCAGGGTATGAAAGTAAAATAAGCAGTCGACTCAAAAACATCTCCCAAAAAATCCAAATTCTCTTATTTCTCTAGAGGTCTACAGCCATTTAGATGGTTTTGGTTTTGCCGAGTTGTGGACATCTTGGTTTCTGTGCTGCCGCAGCGATTCCACGGGAGCTAATGGAGTTTTATTTTGTTGCTTTTAAATCATTCAAAAATTACATCTAAAAAATTCAGTGAGTTTTCCCACAAAGAATGTTCAGGTCACTGAAGATGCTCCAGTTCCAAATAAGAAATTTGGCCTGTGAGCTCCGCCCACTTTCCAGCCACTCCTGCATTTTGTTCACTCACTGCTTCTTTCAGGTCGTGTTTTCGTTCCCTTGTTCCTTGAGTTTGACTCTTTTATTTTGTTCCTTGTCGTCTTTCCGTGTTTCTGTCTCACACGGCATGTGGCGAGGACTGAGGGAGTCGCTTCAGAGAACAGCCTGAAGACAGCTCCCAGGTAACAGCATGCACGCACCCACCTGCACGCACACACACAAACACAAGCACACACAAACAGACGCACACACATTGTGACTGTAGTCATTATGGAGCCTGGAGTCATGTGTGTAAGCACTTAAACACCCTTCAGCTCTGCACTGTCATGCATAGATACTGTATAACCTGCAAACAAATGTGCATGCATCATCAAATCGCATGCATGCACGTGCAAAGACACACACACACACACACACACACACACACACACACACACACACACACACACACACACACACACACACACACACACACACACACACACACTGTTTAAACCAAAAACAAATGCCACCAGCAGGCAGAACGGCCTCTTGAGGGACCCGCCACATTTACTCTACTTTGTTCAACCTAATTTTTGTACTCATTACGTTTTACCCTGTTCTAGTCCTCAGACGTTAGAGTTAAATCAGAAGTGACAACATCGTAAATTAAGAGAAACGTGACTTTTAACTTTAAGCACAGGTCGATATTCAGAGAAGTTTCTCTCAGTGTAAAAACCTCGTGTGTCGCAGAAGGTGTGAAACGTCTCCACTCATCTGCTCCAGTGACCCACTGAAGTAACCCAGTGTCCAACAATATCCAGTCGTGTTTCATCTACACAATTTGTTGAGGAACGTTTTTGTCAATTCTACAAACTGGTATCTTAGTGTTAAGTCATACAGTGCATAGTAAGCATTTATGTGTGTTTGTCCTTCATAACACACTCGACATTTTGTGTGTAGACGAGTGTCCATGTGCTTTCTGTGTGTGTTTGTGTGTGCACATGTGTGTGAAGGTCACTACGTGTGTGTGTGTGTGGTAAGTGTGTGTGTGTGTGTGTGTGTGTGTATACTGTATATGACTTTGTGTGTGTTTCACTGTGCTCATGTGATACATTCAACAAACAGAAGAGAGCAGACACCAGCGGCTGCTCCCTGTGGTGTGATAGAAATACCACACACACACACACACACACACACACACACACACACACACACACACACACACACACACACACACACACACACACACACACACACACACACAAACACACACACACACTTGTTTCTCAATGACTTCAGAGGACATTACATTGACTTTGATTCACTTTCCTGGAGACTTGCTCTCACCTTCACCCCCAAATTAACCTTAACCTCTAATCTATGCCTGAACCCCATTAGGAACCCCCCATAATGTGACAGTGTGAATAGATTTGGGTCCTCACAACGCGAGTAAAACCTTAAACACACACTCACGTTACTTCCTGGCTGAGAATGATAAAGCAACGATCGGAAGGAGGGAGGAGACAGGCGGGTGGAGATAGTGGCGCTTGGAGGAAAAGATGCAATAAATAAAAAAGGGAAACTGAGGAAGATGGAGAAAGATAAAGAAAGAGAAGCACGTGTGTTCTCCTGACTGGAACAAGGTGGAAGACCAGAATAGAGCTGCTCTGTAAAACCATTCATCAGCCTTTCTAACGCTAACCACCGGCTGACCAACACTGGGAACCTGTCGTTAGGTCTCAACCCATGAAACTGAGTGTTGATGTGCTGAAAGCCTGATGGTGACGAGCAGTGTCGGGGGGGAACCCACGGCTGGATTGTGGTGTCGACTGTTGCCAACAGTGTCGGGGAAGCGCTGACACACTATTAATATGCCAAACTATTACAATACTATTAATCATGATCACAATAAAAACACTATCAACACAAAGAGCCTTTAAATCATCAACGTTCTGCATCCCGGAACTTTAATTGTTTCATGCAGAACTTTGCATCGTGCATCTCGGCCATTGTTGCATCTGTGACACACCAAAGGCCGACTGATGAGTAATGTCAGGGTAGATTAGCCCGAGGGATGATTCCGTAATTATTACCTCAAATTAATCATAATAACCTCAAAATCCTAATCTATCGAACCACAAACAGCTTAGAGGCAGAAATGACAAGAAACTAAAAGGAAACAAAGCTGTTTGAGGTGATAAGAGCTGACGACGGCGTCAGGTGATGTAAACAGGATCACGTGATCGCAGCAGCAGCGTCAACACGTCACTTCCTGTCTCTGTCGGCCGCACCCAGCTGCTCCACCTCTCACCCGAGGAACACAGAGGATTTGTCGCAGAAAACCTCCTGCTGTGATGTGCATGTGAGAAACGGGAACTCTGGATAAACTCTGGAGCCAATTCTCTGGATTTTACCTGGAGGTCATGTCTGGAAACGGCTTATTCAGCACAGTTTCACAGGGATGCTAACAGTCTGGCTATGAAAATGCTAACATTTTAATCAGTTTGTCATGTTAGCATGTTTATATCTGCTTCCTGTCATAAAGTAACCTACAGCTGAGTCTTATGAAAATGTCGTTTTGCAGGTATTTGGCTTTAAATCAAAGGCATAATTGAGATTTCGGTATTAACATGACAGCCCGTCACCGTTTATATGATTTTACTTTCAGGATCATTTTGGTTCCTTTTGTTCGATCGTGATTTGTGGGTGAAAATGTTGAATATCTCGACAGATCTTATTTTAGGAGAGTGCCTCCGGTCCTGCATGTCAATGGAGGTCTTAGTTTTAGGAGCCTCGGTTTGTGTTTCACTCGGAGGTTAAACGACTGTGAGGCCGGACGGCAGGAAGTTACACATTCACAGTGGGAAGTGTGTGTGATGAGAGAAGAGACAGAACAAGCGTTAGTGGTGAGAGGAGAAAACAGAAACTCAGAGGGGACAGGACGACGCTCATGATTACTGAATAATATATTTTATGCCAGAAAATCTGCTGTGAGTTTGTGTTAAATTTGAGAAACTGACAGAGACGAGTAAGCCATTAAATCCTGTTTTATATAATAAATCTTCGTTCTCTCGCATTGAGACATTTGTCTGACTCAATTCCTCAGGTACATCGTGTAATTAATTGTCTCTTCACTTGTTTCAGCTCCTGGAAACATCACAACACTCACAGCTGCTGTTCTACTTCTACACACAAGTTTTATTTGAATGCTTCTTCTGTGTAATGTACACGATATTTTAGTTTTACTATAGCTCATCACTCGTCGAGTCAGAGATTCCTGGATTATCCAATATCCACAGAGTGCTGCCGCCCACTCGGCCTGACGAGCGTCATCCTTTGTCAACGGAATGTGCGTCCGGGGAAATAACAGAAATGATGCAGCAGCTGTCAGTCAACCTAACTTCTGGAGACAAAGATGGACGAGATCACAGCTGTCCAAGAGACAAGTCATCTCACCCCCTGGAGGCTATTTACAGCAAAGGTCATGGACCCTGCCCCCTCCATGTACGTGGATGGGACATGGACCGACCCAAGCAGAGTATAATGTTAAATACATTGTTCCTGAAGATGATTTGAAGTGTTTTCTGATGAGTTTGGTTTGAATCAGTTATTTTAAGATGTAAAAGGACTTGTGATAGTTCGAGTCTGAGCGCTGGCTTGGACCTTGATTCCGCTGCTCCACTGCACATTTATCTGCATGTGATACAGTATCTATGGATACACGTCATCCATACTTTATTTACAGTCTACGGGCAGAGACCCAGGTCCTGGTTTGCACTGTGTCTCTAGATTTACCACAAGTTTACGTGCTTATGATACAGGGTTCTGTATATTGATGTCAGGACTCATAAATCTCCTGTCTCGCACACAATCCCATTCACCAAATGATTCTCCAGAAATAATAATTCACAGCACATCTCCCTGACATACTTCCATGCAGCCTATAGAACCAGTGGTAACGTTTTACTGCCTGTTTTTATGACACGGGGAGGCCTGGCCCCTTCCTGCATTGCTGACCTTCTCTTTGGGTACATTCCTGTGCACACTCTGCGCTGACCAGTTGTCGCCGACTGTCCACAGGGCCGGGCGGCACATGGCGAGCAGGAGGCCTCTGAAGATCTGTGAAGCCTCGCCGGGCCTCTTCTGAGTCGCTCTTAAAGAAGCTTTAAATCGTCTCTGAGCCCGACGTGGGTGCGGCTTGGCAGGTGGATCGTCTGAGAGGTCAGAGTCTGCAGGGATCTTAAAAGGAAACTGAAACACTCGGCGTGCGTTTGTTGTTCTGACAGCAACTCTTGTCACCTCGCAACAAACACACACACGCACACACACACACGCACAGACACACACACACACACTCACACACACACACACACACACACCTAGTGGACAAAGCTGCTTCCCACATCACACTCATCTGCACCGGCTTCACATCTGACCTTGGCTCTGATTGGCTGAAAACACACCTGTCAATCTCAGTAGGGTGCACATCATCCAATCAGGATCAGCCACACCTTACAGATATTATTTATTTACATCTACAATAAAAGAAATGCTCAGATGAAAATATTAAAGTGATATCAATGAGTGGATCTTTAGAGTTAATGTCAAATTGAAAAAAGTGATATAATAAAGTTCCATGATTCATTCCTTTGTGAAATCTGCAGGAATGTCAAATTCATCTTGCAATGTTTAAGAAAGTGGAGAAAAAGTTTATTCCATCCAGTAATATTTGCTTAATCTTGCAAACAGACAAACAAATAGACAGAGTTGAAAACATAAACTTCTCAGCTGAGGTTAAAATCATTTTTTCAGTTTGTCTCAGAGAGAAAAATAAACAATTTAATATTTTTGGAAGATGTTTGAATTCTCAGCCCGAAATAAAATGTGTGTTTATGAAAATCCTGCAGATGAGACACGATGGAGACACGGAGTCATATTATTACTCATCACTGCAGCAGTACCACACACACACACACACACACACACACACACACACACACACACACACACACACACACACACACACACACACACACACACACACACACACACGTCTCCACCCTTCCTCCCCAGTGTTTGTTGATTTTCAATCCGTCACTCTGATTCTTCTGCACGATAAAGCACAGATCATCACTTGAACCCTGAAAACCACATGAATCCTTTTAGATTTCTCACTTCGGAGCAGAGTAAAGAAGAACTCGGGCAAATGAAGACCCGTGGATAAGAGTTTTGATAAATTAATAATCATTTAAATATACAAAATACAAAAAATATAAATAATAATAACAAGAAATGCTGCTTTTTGGTTTTATATCACTGTGAATAAAATGTGTTTGAGCTCTTTGGCCGTTTGATCCCAGTTGAGGTGATAATCTACTTTTATTTTGACACTTAATAGAATAAATATTCAGCAAATATAGAACTACAAAGTAATTTCATAGATTTGAGGAGTTTTAAGAACATTTTCCAGGACATATTTTGCCTTTATTTGAATATTTGAAACAGATTTCTCTCAGTTTGAAAATGCTTTTACAAACATGTGAAATCTTTTTTTTGAGTGCAGCGTTTCCTGCTTCAGTCTCTTGACGAGTTCTCTTCTCTGGAGGTTTTTTTTCTCCACGAGAGCTGAACTTTATTACTCTAAATATTTCATCTGTCTCTTCATCTGTCTCTTCATCTGTCTCTTCATCTGTCTCTCACTTTCACTGGAGCCTCTTCTGCACCGACTCTCCACGTCTAAACTCCTGTTTATGTGCTGGTAGCGCTCGACTCTCCCTCTTCTCTCCTGTGACTCACACACAAGAGCAAAGCTTCACTGGAAATCTCACATGACTAATGCATATACAGCGGTCCTGCTTTTCCTCTTCACCTCCTCCTCCTCCTCTTCTTTTCTCCTCATCTCAGCTCCCTGCCACCTGCTTTTACCTTTCTGCTCCTCCTACGCCAAATTCAGACTGACAGCGACAAACACAGACAAACAGCACGAAGCGCAAACCGATTTTCAGCAAATGTGAAGCAGAAAAGTGAGGACCTCAAGTTCAATGTGTGTTAAGATGAGCAAAGGGTGGGGGGGGGCTGTTCTCCTCATGTCAAATAAAACCATTTAGAGATGACAATAAATAAAAAACTAAAATTGAACCTATAGTGATCACATTTTGTGATTTCTGGCAGCTGGAATAGATCCTGTTTAAATTTCTGACCTCAGAGTTTCCTTCTGGTTCGAGGTGATTTAAAAACACAACCACCACAGCTGAATCACTTTAACTGGTTTCTATCAATTCAGGCTCCTCCCGATGAGTCTTTTCCTCCAAACTGAGTCCAGATGCTCAACAACAGAAACTCATGTTGGTTCCCTTCATACTAAAACAACCAGGAAACAGAATTGTGTTTTTAAACCTGTTTTATTCACGTCATCATTCGGTTTGTGTCTATCGGTCTTAAACAATAAAGACAGTGTCCAGACTA